>NC_090729.1:185907517-185912517 GCF_036898095.1 Palaemon carinicauda | reverse complement strand
TACGTTTTTCCCCATTCTCTTGGGTTGGAGGGGGAGCTGAAGTAGTCATACCCTTATGAGAGGAGTTTTTTCTTAGGAAAGGGGTTAGGTGGGTAGGGTTAAATCTATGTATGTGTATATGTACATATTTTGATATTCAGCCTTCATTGTTGACGGGTTGGGTTCTCTATTATGTATATAATATTACCTGCACATAACTTAATAAATCCATCCTTGTGGTGTCATACTACGATACCTTTTTCTTAAGACTTCATGAAGACAAATTGTCCCCCAATTCAAGGGCTGCTAAGAATGAGTAAGACTTTTTTGTATTTACCAATTTAAGTCTCTTGATGACGATTGACGGAATTAATGGTGATGTGGATATAAGCACAAAAGTTTAAAGTTTCAAAAAGTAATATCTTCGGAAACAACACAAAAAACTAAAACCTGCAATATAAAGGTATGTCTCATGTGAGACTAAATTTCGTCCACTATGGGTTTTCGCTATTCTACTTTTCCTTAGATCTTCCTATGTCTGTCTTACTCCCCTTGAGTAGCTCGTAAATCTCTTGCCATTCATCGTTAAGTGAATCATTTATAATACAGGATCTTTTCGAAGTATCTGCCTGTTGGACTCCATGAGGTAATAGCCCGCCCCTCGAAGGGATCTCTCTCTCTCTCTCTCTCTCTCTCTCTCTCTCTCTCTCTCTCTCTCTCTCTCTCTCTCTCTCTCTCACACACACACACACACACACACACACACACATATATATATATATATATATATATGTGTGTGTGTGTGTGTGTGTGTGTGTTTCATCCCTTTCCGAATGGTGATACCTTAACGTGGTCAAAGGGTTTGTGTATCGCCATGATCAGCAGAGATGTACTAGTCAAGGTTACCTGTACTAGGTTTGTTTGCTGTGGCTAACGTGGTGGAGAAAATATCCAAACCCCAGACACGTCTAAGGTCTTTCTTGCAATGGACCAGAAACGGCTGCACTTGTTTTATATATATATATATATATATATATATATATATATATATATATATATATATATATATATATATATCTTCCTTCGAGTTGGGGAAAGAGTGTAGTCATACAATGGTGAGAGGAGGCTGCGTGTGCCTGTGCGCGTGCGTGTGTGTACTTATTTATCTAAATATTTAGATATAATATTTTACAGTTTTGGTACACTAATTGATAATGCCTAGCTATCCGTATTATTTAACATTGGCGCCATTTTCTTTTCAAACAGCGCATTTTATCTATACAAAAAGCAACATATATCAAATCTTAAAAAAAAAAAAAATAGCTTTCTCATATCCATAGACAATTCTTTTTCTCCTGACCTCACTTGCCTTGAAAACGAGACAGATTTATAATGCCCTTTCCTAACTTAACGGCTCAACGAAAATCCCCCCCCCCCCCCTTAAAAAAATAGAGGAGACAGACTTTACATCTGGAGATAAATGGATACAAATTTTCCGTCTTGGCGCACGGGATCCCATAAGCCTCTAGGTTATGGTAGCGCGGGGGAGTTATTTATAGCGCCCATGTAGATCTCGTTACAAGTCAGATAGATTCAAGTCATATCTTCTATTTTATTCGTGTAATAAAATGATAACGAATATGAAAGAGCTGTGAAGACATTAGGTAAGAACAAACTTCTCTTACTTCTTATGGTGGTATTGTATTCGTTCCCGGGAAGAGAGTTGGACGCAGGTTTTAAGAGTGAAGCTTGCTTCATACGAGTGGATTGATACCGTGCGGTTATGTCCGCGCGAATTAGAAATCAATATAGATCCATAAAGCCGTTCATGCGATGACCGCACAGAAGAATATCCGTGCGGTAGTTACATACTAAAAGCGTGCACTGCTAATCCCGCGGCTCCAGTGAACTGGCCTATAGAAATTGCGAACCGCTCGGGAGAAAATCTGCTCATGTGAAGACATGCCTCCTAAGGAGCGGAAATTGTCCCGTGCTGTAAAAAAAATCGTCTCGTATGAATCGAACCGTATTGTTGTGTCTGTTTTTAATCCGATTACAAATAATTATTATCAGTGTATTTCACTGGACCTATCTGGATGGCAAGGCTTAATACTATAATAGAGATTAATAGCTTTTTATATCAGTTTGACTTCAGGTGCTCATAATTATTTATTTCGAAATAGCTATCTATCAGGATTTAATACATTCTATCGAAATAGCTATCTACCAGAATTTTGTATTGGATGCTGATCAAAGATTGATATATTTTTTTTTCTCTGGGAGCAATATCTAAAATTAACATTGATAGACTAAAATCTTCTATATAAAGGTAAAAAATGTCTGGTTTCAGTTCAGTTTCATGAGAATAGATCCTCACCAGAACCACAGCTGGGGCCTCCCCTGCAAACTGCTTAAACTCACGGTCATAGGCTGGGATCGATCTGTTGCCATGCGAATGCTAGGCGAACACGTTAATACTGTACTAGCCAGGAGCTAATAATTTTTTTGGGAAAAATTTAATATCAACTCATAGCACACTCAGAATTTAAGATAATGTTTTCTTTTACAAAAAGGGAAATTCCATTTTGTTTTTAACATTATATCTATCACTCTGTATATTATTATTATTTTTTTTTCTATACAAAAGGCAAAATATATTTTTTTCCCAAAATTATAACATTGCTTTATGTTTATTATTATTATTTTTTTTAACAGAAGGCAAATTCAACATTGGTTTTTTTCTAACATATAGAAATAGCTTTATGTTTATTCAGTGTAATTCGTCCGAGTCCAAAGTGCAAAGCGACAGCTGATCTTTTTCGCGGAAGGAAATGATTCAAGTGTGATAGATTTGGCAGCTGAGTTTGGATCATTCCCTCTGCTTCTTCGAGTCTCGAAGAATTCCAATTCCCCCTTTTCCGTCCCGTCAATTCCTGATGGCTTTATTCTCCACTTAATTTTCAAACTGATTTATATATCATGTAGGTCTCTGCTCGAATTTTTTCTATGGACACATACAGACAACGCGTGCACGTGCGCGTACACGAACGCATATATATATATATGTATATATATATATATATATATATATATATATATATATATGTGTGTGTGTGTGTGTGTGTGTGTGTGTATCTATACACATAGAGAAAAATGTATGTATATCTTTTTATTTGTATATATGTACATATTTAAATGAATAATATATATATATATTATATATATATATATATATATATATATATATACTGTATATTTATATATATATATATATATATATATATATATATATATGCGTATGTGTGTGTGTATGTGTTTGTGTATGTATGTATGCATGGACATGCATATTTATACATTACGCATACACATATATGTGTGTGTATATAAATATATATATATATATATATATATAAATATATATATATATATATATATATATATATATAGATTGATATGTATGTGTTTATTTGTAAGGTGGGGCGACCCTAGTTCATATGGGAAAGACGGATCAGCTGAAAATTCAGGGAACGAATAAAAAAAATTTGATTTGTGCAAAGACATTGAATACTTTGCAAACAAGACTTTTTTTTCTTCCCTTTTTGAACTATAGCCATTTACCCTACTTAGGAGTTCAACGTAAGTGGTCCCTCAAGGGTTGAAAGAGGCAGAACCACCGTGTCATCAATTCTAAACCATAGTTTCAAAGTCAGTTTGATAATCCATAAGGAGGGGCTGAAGTTTCAGATTATCAACATCTATGACACCATAATATTCTTTTAATTTTATTTAATCGACACATTTGTTATATTGACAAATTATAGTTAGTGTATAAATATTTTGTATTTTTAGTTATGCGATTCTAACTAGATAGTTGCTAATGATATAAAACTTTAAAAAGTTCGTTATTATTTTTTTTTTTTTGTAATCTAGCTTTGATTTATCAGTTATTTGACCTTTTACTTGATCTTGACCTTGGACTCGACCTTGACATGCGACCTTATCATGTATTAATTGACGTGAATTTCCATACAGCCATATATAAAGCAAGTTTCAAGTCTCTGTGACAACGAAGTCTAAACTAATGGCTAATTACGTCAATTGAACATTTGCTTGACCGTGACCTGGTTCTTTAACCTTGACCTTCCAAAATTTGATAATTTCCAGCTTTTTAAATAACAGTTAATCTCTGCAAGTTTTAGTTCTCTACGATTAAAATTGTGGCTAGGAAGCTGTTCACCAACAAACACACACACACACACACAAACACACAACACACACAAACAAGGGGGTAAAACATAACTTCGTTGGCGGAGGGAATTATACGCTCTCTCTCTCTCTCTCTCTCTCTCTCTCTCTCTCTCTCTCTCTCGCTCTCTCTCTCTCTCTCTCTCTTTCATGTCTCCGATTCTACTCAGGTAACGTTTAACAACCCATCAATCTGTCTTTTTTTTTTTTTCTGCAAAATCCCTCAGTGAATTTCTGGTCTTTTTTGACGATCGATCAATCTTTATCGCTTCCTTACGTTCACCTCTGTGGATGTAGGCGAAGGATATTCAAAACAGATTGCTGACTTTTCAGTAATGAAAATGAGGAATCACTTGCAAAATGGCAGAGATTTTTGGACGCGCGATGGAATCATTTTCCTCAAGCAGATATTTCCCAAAATGTCATTGCCTCCTCCAATGAAGTTGGAAGGAGGTTATGTTTTACTCCCGTTTGTGTGTTTGTGAACAGCTTCCTCCGCACAATTTTAATCGTAGAGTAATGAAACTTGCAAGGATTAACTGTTATGTTAAAAGTGTAAATGTCCATAGATTTTCTTAGTTAATAAATGCTTATAAAATATATGTAGGAGATAAGATACGTGATATGACGGATTTCTGTACTAGTTATTGAAAGTATAGAATTAGATTAATAAAACTACTCTACAAATACTCTTTATTTCAATGAGGTAATGACTACATTGATGCATAATCAAGTTATATATGGTAATCTGATAGAGTCATTGTATAATTATAGTG
>NC_090729.1:185875017-185880017 GCF_036898095.1 Palaemon carinicauda | reverse complement strand
TATACTTTCTATATATATATTTATATATATATATATATATATATATATATATATATATATATATATATATATATATATATATATATACTGTATATCCAGGGGAGATGATTTTTGATGATTCGACTGGTTTAAATGTTCCTCGTCAATGGCAGAATCAAGGGACAGTTACAGTACCCTTACAGGAAAATGCCCTAGAGACTAATCACCTATACATATATGCATATATGATCAGCATTCAAGTACCCTCTCCACCCAAACAAGGACCAGGGAGGGCCAGGCAATGTCTGTTGATGATTCAGCATGTAGACATATAGGCTCCCCTAAACCCCCTATCTCTCGCAAGGATGGTGAAGTTGCAGACACTACAAGAAACTATCGAGCTTGAGCCCGTCTCGAACTCCAGTCCAGCAGATTGCCAGACATGAAGGTTTCCTATAGGTTACCACATTTGTTTGGTTTGTAATTATTCTTTCTTCTCGGTTCAAATCACGGGCTCTTGCTTTGCCTTAAAAAAGTAAAGTGTTTTACTTATCTCTGATATCTTCATTAATTTTCTTGCGATTAGTGGTTAGGTCAAATATTTAGGAATTCGTCCATTCCACATATGAAATTGTGCATATTACATATAGATATAGAGACAGGGGAAAGAAAAGAAGACGATGGATTGACGAACTAAGAAAATTTGCTGGCATAAACTAGCATAGAAAGCCCATAAATAGACGAGAGTGTGACATGCCTAAGATCTTTGTTCTTCACTGGACTAGTTACGGCTGATGATGATGATGATAATAATGTAGAAATGAAGGACATGCTTTGAATAATGTCCGTCTCCCGAGATGTAGAGACTCCTAATGATGGCTGGAGAAGAGAAGGGGTGGCTGGGAGGCGAGGCCACCCAGAAGCGTCTCGGGCTAAGACGGGGGCCATAAATATGGAAATGAGGTTCTTAGGTGCATGTCAAGGCCACAATTGCCCCGATGGAGCGATCACTAATGGCCGTTTGCAAATCTCCCTTAACCACGGCCCGAATCGATTTCACATCAGAAGAAGAATCAGCCTTTTCCTCGTCTATCTGTTATTTTAAGTGGCGGTTGTTGGTTGAAAAATTCAGTTAATACATAATGGCAAGGTGGAGAAGCGTATTGATATTGAAATGGTTTTCTGGAAATGTATGGGGGTTTGTTTCAGATATGTTTACATATTTTTGAAAAGAAGATTTATTTTCATATATGATGTATTGGTTACTATAATCGTCACCAGTGGATTCAATCGAGATTACTTCTTCTTATCAGCAACTTTACAAATTGATATCAACAAAGTGATATATCTTTGTACTATTGTGAGGACTACTTTGGCTTTGTACCTTCGAGTGGAAATCAGTGTTGCTTCCCTAATACAAGCCCTTATTTTCTTAGGCCTCCAAGATTTCCTCTTCTATGTTGTGGTAGCCTATTATAAACCTCCCTGCTCTGTTAGACGAGGATGCAAGTCCCGCTAAAGCTCAATAGTTTCTTGTAGTGTCTTCAACCTCACCCTCCTTGTGAGCTAGGGATGGTGGAGCCTTTAGTCTACCTACTGAGTCATCATCAGCCAATGCCTGGTCCTCTTGTTCTAGCTTGGATAGAGATGGGGCGCTGATCATATGTATATATGATCAGTCTCTAAGGCATAGTCACTGTCCCTTGCATCTGCCATTCATGAGCAACCTTTAACCCTTTAAAAGATGGATCGATTACTTTCCGTTACATAGAGATCTTCCTACCTCCGCCAAGGAAGTTGGAAGGAGTTTATATTTTACCCCCTGTTTGTGTGTTTGTTGTGTCTGTGTGTTTGTTTGTGAACAGCTTCCTGTCCACAATTTTAATCGTAGAGTAATGAAACTTACATGAATTATTTTGATCAAGCTTTTATTATTCGTTGGTGTCCAATTGCCAATCAAATCTCCCCTGTAGAAGGGCTAATGTAGTCAGTGTACCCCCATGGAGTACAGTGGGCAATACTTAAGGGTCTTTGCAGCGTTCCTTCAGTCAGTTAACGCACCTACTGTATATCCTTCTACTTTATATCCTTACCCTCTTCCTTCCATCGTGCTGTCACAGCTCTTTAACTTTAACCTCAAAGTGTAATTGCAGGATTTTCTCTCAGTTGCCCTTGGGTGATGAACGGCCTCATAGGCGCTAACGCCTGGCTTATAGCCCAACTTCATAAATCCAGTGCAACCCATTTTCTAATCGATAGAAAAAAAATGGTTTGTAAAACAAGCTCATAGATGATATAGATTTTAGAAGTATTATTATTATTATTATTATTATTATTATTATTATTGTTATTATTATTAGCTAAACTACAACCCTAGTAGGAAAAGCAGGATGCTATAAGCCCAAGGGCTCCAACAGGGAAAAGTACCCCAGTGGGGACAGGAAATAAGGAAATAGGTAAACTATATGAAAAGTGATAAAAATTGAAATAGATTATGTCTTAAAATGTTTAACGTGATACCTTTCATTTATTTATTTCTAGTTTTGTTCTCTTTTTTCATTTGCCATCATCCAGGGAGAGAGGGGTGAGTTGCTGATAATTCCGATTCTGTGGTTATGTATCAGTTAACATCAGTTTAATAATTATGAAAGGGAAGGGTCTGGAGAGTGTTTGTGTATATATATATATATATATATATATATAAATATATATATATATATATATATATATATATATATATATATATATATATATATCTTTCTGATTTAGGATTCCTTAACGTGGTGAAAGGGTTTGTTTATCGCCGTGATCACCAGAGCTGTACTAGTCAGGGTCACCCATACAAAAGTTTCCCACCATCATCAATCCGCAGTGCCCAGCGTGTTGATGAAAATGGGCCTTTGTCTTCCAGGCGACTTAAAAGGAGCTTCTCTTGTTGTTGTTGTATGTTGTGTGTTTCTGTAATTATGTATATATATATATATATATATATATATATATATATATATATATATATATATATGTCTCATAAATCAAAGGAGAGATTTTTGCTATCGGAAAAATATAAAGATAATACTGATAAGTAAACGGAGTGACTGGGTGCTGTAGTTGTTGTTGTTGCTGTTGATGTCGTTGTTGTGGTGGTGGATGTGGAAGTGGTGACTGTTGGGGGAAGGGGGTTAGGGGAGGAGGATTGATCCCCTCTGTTGTCCCAGGCTTTTAGTCTAAAACGGACGACGTAAATACGGAAACAAGACTTTTAAAAGCGTGACAGGAAGACAATTGCCCAGACGGAGGATACGCTTTAACATTCCCCAACAAATGTTCCCTCCTTTCCCTCTCCTTTCTATCGATTTCACATCGGGGGAGGAATTACTGTTCCATTTGGGGGAGGATTTAAGGGATGCACGATTTAATGAGTTTTCAACGGGGAAGTCAAAGTAAATGGAAGTACAGATTATTCTGTGTATAGTGCTCATATTTGTTTACTGGTTATTTGATTCGCTCTGTTTGTTCACGAATTCATAAACGGGCTTGCAAATTCATAGGGCGCTAGCGTACTTACGCACGAACACGCTCTAAATGCTTGGAAGTCTAGGAATCATTGGCTTTCTAGAATTGGCTGGTAGGCCTACTTTCAAGATAAGTCTTGAAAAGTCACAAATGTTTTTAAGAGTGCTGTAGTATAAAACTGAAGGTATGATTTGCGCAATGGAAATATAACCCTTCCATATATAATAAAGGGAAGTGGCAAGTGTCTGAATATATATATATATATATATATATATATATATATATATATATATATATATATATATATATATATATATATATATATATATATATATATATTATATATGTATATATAATAATAATAATAATGATAATACTAAAAACAATAACAATATATATACATATATAATAATGATAAAAACTGCATTCATTCCTTCTTAAGGTGCCTTTAATACGTCGCTATTAATATCGAAACATCCATCAAGCTTTGCTTCCCATGTTTTGACTGTCGGATAGTAGATGATAAAGATTAAGACACAATTCCTTTCAAGAGAAGACTAAAAGTAAACACCAACTTTTGTATCGAAAATAATGGCTCATCTGAGGGTAACATGTACCATTTCCTTTGAGGTCAACTGGTGGTTACCGACCTTCCTCATTGTCCGTCACCAATACGAACGCAATAGGGATTTCTGATGGCACTCATTCATGATATCATTGCAGGTCCTTGCCGGGGAATCTAATGTGAGGTTGTGTCCGGGGTGGGGTGGGGGAGGGGTGATTTGGGTGGCGTCCATAACGCCTAACGATGTCCAATAAAATACGTTAACAATCAATTTTAGGTTTGCGTTTCCCTTTCTTAATATGACATGGGAACCTTTGTATTTTATGATCTCCGAGAGGTTATGTTTTTGCCCCCTGTTCGTGTGTGTGTTTGTTTGTGAACGGCTTCCTGGCCACAATTTCAATCGTAGAGTAATGAAACTTGCAGGGATTAAATGTTATGTAAAAAGCTGGAAATTATTAAATTTTGGAAGGTCAAGATCAAAGGTTAAGGTCAAGTAAAATGTCCAATTCACGTAATCAGCCATAAATTTGGACATTGTTGTCACAAAGACTTCAAACTTTGAGTGTATGAAAATCCACATCAATTAATACATGTGAAGGTCAAGTTCGGGCAAAAGTTGAGAAATAAGCTACCGCGGTGGAGGTCTGCGCACTACTGAGTGCCCCTCTAGTTTTTTTTTTTTTATGTACACCACTGTTCTTGGAATACCGACATACAATTTTTTTATTCTATTATCGAAGCGTGATATGTATCGTAACATTTTGTAGCCTCACGATGTATTTTCACAAGAAGCAATTTATTTTGAATTAGTTACTTAGCAATTACAAGAAAATAACACTACCTAAGAAAAATTTAATTTGGAACAGGTCTGTCTTGTGGCCTTCAAGTAATTTAACTTCTATTGTTTTTTTTTATTTAAATATCGAAGCTTTTTATGTTT
>NC_090729.1:185855017-185862517 GCF_036898095.1 Palaemon carinicauda | reverse complement strand
AAAATTAAACACTTTAAAAAACCGTAACGACATTAAAAGTAGATATTTTACATATAAACTGTAAAAAGATACTTTTATCAACGTAAAAACACTCGCTGCAAGTTTGTACTTTTTGAAGTTCCACCGATTTCACTACCTACTTTGGAAATTATTCCACAGCATGGTCACAGCTGGAAGCCTACTGAGATTACTTAACGGCTTTCATATGATTTCATAATTATAATTGTTTTGATGAAATTTTTAACGGCTTTCATATGATTTCATAATTATAATTGCTTTGATGAAATTCTTAATTACTTTTTATATACGAGGTTTATAGCGGACTTTTTCTCTGATATTTTGAATTTTGATTTGGTGGAAAAATAATATTAGGAACTACATTTTGTTGAGTATGATGATGTTGATCTTCTGAAAGTGACGATTACTTTTAGATTTGTAAAATGTATAGACCAACAATAAAACGGTAGTAATAGAAGCAAAGATTTATAGCGATATCATTTTTTAATCTAACTTTTTTAACTTTGCCAACCATACAATTTTTTCTTTCCCCCGGCGTCTGTTTTTTTTTTTTTTTTTTTTCCAGAACATTTTACGATTTGGAACATTTCATTAATCTGGGTCAGTCATATCTATATAAAAAAAGGAATATATAAACCTATAGGTCATATCTATGCACCGACAGGGACTAGTGATTAAGGCAATAGAATTTTCACAACAGTAAATTGCCACAAAAATTACTGACTTTTGTTGACAAACTCGCCTTGAATATTATCCTATCTATCTATTGATAATAGATAATCAAATAATTTGTAATTATATATTTACAAAATAAGGAGTTGAATGCAAAAATTTACATGGTTTTCTTTATTTGCGTAATTTCACGTTCGTTCGTTTGTTCGGTTCAGAACGACTAGCGCAGTGAAGTCGTACCGAGTAAGAAAGAGTTCTCCAACACAAGACGACCGAATCATTTGCATGTTTATATCTCACACTTCCTTTTTACGATGATAATCAGGACAAATTTGGTGAAGTTCAGACAGTTGTGTTTTGCGTCTCTTTGCATATTTTACGAAGATTGTAAAAGAAAATGCTGCAGCCATTACCAGCTCTCCTTTTTCTTTTTTTTATTAGAAATATTTTGTTTTTTATTGTACATCGTCACGGTTGGATCCACCAGAGTTTGTTAAAGTGGGCTTTTTATTATAGATATTAGTGTAATTGAGCCGTCAAAAGGAACGGCTAAATATTTATATAGATATGCATAGAAACGCACCTGACTATGCCTAGTCTCACGAGGGTATGACTACTCCCTCTCCCCCCTACCCTAGGGACGGAGGGAAACCAAGTAGTATGGCTATATATATATATATATATATATATATATATATATATATATATATATATATATATATATATATGTATATGTATATATATATATATATATATATATATATATATATATATATATATATATATATGTATATATATATATATATATATATATATATATATATATATATATATATATATATATATATATATATATATATATATATATATATATATTCTTATTTAAATACGGAAAATTTAGTAATACGTTTTTTATTACAGCTGCCCTAAAAGGTATTTTAAATTTAGATTCAATCATCAAATGCAATTATAGTTTACGATAAATATGCTTATAATATATTAACTAAACCTGAAATATTGACGTTACATCATATACGGAATCTCATTTGATATTCATTTTTATTGAACAAATTATACTCATCTGTGATAGATTATATTATGGATTGATTTAATGTATTTATTATAGTATATGCTAATATGTTTTTTTGCTTTATATGTTTGCCGTTAATACTGTAATTTACCTGTACAATATATAGGTGATCATTCTGTACAATTATTTAGAAATTCCATACTTTCACTAGGTTAATTGGTCTGAAAATAATCTTGTTAACCAATTGTAATGAATACCATATTTCTATGGGTATAGATAGGCATAAGCAAAAATTAAAAGCAGTGTATATATATATATATATATATATATATATATATATATATATATATATATATATATATATACACACACATATATATATATATATATATATATATATATATATATATATATATATATATATATATATATATATATATATATATATACTGTACATATATATTGTGATGGCTGGTTTTGACCACCACTCAAAACACTACACTTATCAAATAGTATTCACCATCATACAGTACTAAGTCCACTAAAGGTGGAATAGTAACCAAATATCAATACGAGTGCAAAGTCAACTCAAGGGGACGAAGAAAATACCACAAAAATTTCCTTAATTTTAATACATAATAACAAGACAGAAATAACACCTGAACCACAATAATACAATAATAAATTATACACACTCAATCTTAACTCCCTGTAAAAGAAAACAATTACACGATTACAGAAAGGTCATCAACACATGCATACTAAATGGAGAGAGGGTCCAGAAAGGAGAAGGCCAACGAAAAGTGAGAACATCCTAACAAATACAAACTAAATATCCCTATCAAATTGACGATGGCTGGTGTGATTCAAAGGCTTTCACAAGCTCCACTAATGACGTCAGTTGTCTATCAACGGTCGTGATCACGATACTTTAACAGGTATAAATATTATTACCTTGGGACAGAGAGGTCCCCTTGGCTTTTACTGAACCAAGGGCAGTGCACAATATGTTAAGATGAACTGGATCCTCGCTGCAGAGAATGGATATCCAAAGAAAGCTAAATAGCTTCACACTGTAGCTCTGCAATGGCGAGGAGTAAATATAATCCAGTAGCAAATGTCGTGCCCTTCAATGTTGGAGGCTCAGAAACACACTAAGGAACCATCCTCAAAAAAAGCCCCTCCAAAACTCCGTTCACGCAGGAGCGCAGCCACGTAACCCACACCACTTGAAAATATAAAACAGCCGTTAGTCCATTATAAACACTAACATAACCACCAGTTTAAAGACAAACTATCAAAAAAAAGTAAACAATAAGTCTACCATATATTAAACCTTATACATCTATAAAAACTTAAATAATTTAGAAAAATAAAGCAATAATATTACACCTCCTCACCCAACCAAAAAAAAAAAATTTCCAAATTTTTTTTTTTTTTCTAAAGTGATTTAAATTACAACATACAGGTTATCACATTATGAAATATTAAACCAACACTCAAAAATATTAAATATTAAACCAACACTCAAAAATAATTATTAAACAAATTGCAAAAACATGACAAACAAAAGGAAAGAGGGGGGCAAGTACCAAGGTTTGCAGCTCACAAGGATAGCAATATATAACCGATACTAAAAAAAAATCTTAAACCTAAATTAATCACAAGTAAACTTTCCAAAACCAGAAAACCAAAACATCACCATCTGATAAATAGGTACCCAACCTAAAAATTTCACATCACTCATATCGTTAATAAACTTAATTAAGAGTCATTGCACTAACAACCGGATTCTGTATATATAGTCCAAAAGCTATAACCTTTTCCACACAATACACTGTTCCTTTTCAGGGATACACCTCACTCACTATCAATAAATGTTGATCACAAAAACCACTGTCTATTTCAGTGTTATATATCACACTTATCACCATAGTGTCCAATACATACACACACACCGAACGACACAGAGAAGACCACCACAAGACTCCCCTGTGCAAACAAACAAACAAAATCGATGAAGCGTAATTATTAGCCTGAAAATACAGAATACCAGATTAGTGCCTATCTCTTTTCTTAGCTTATTATAAACCTTATCGTACCTGAAACCTCTAAACCTTAGTAGATTAACCTTAACTCAGTCTGGGGTACCACTCATACACCAGCCTGTAGCGCCTAAAAAACGGCTGTTGTGCTACAGACCCGTGAGCCCATGACCCATCTAATTAATCAATCATTGGAAAGTACCAGTGATCACCCTCACCTTTTAACCTTAAAGATCCCATATAATATACCCAGAACATTATAGCCTTCTGTAAACAAACCATGATTAATAAATCTTAAATATACATTTACTTCTACTCACTACGTGCCCACTTCAACAGCACACACACCATAATTAGAACGATACAGATACTACCTTTAATAACTGCATAGCCCTCTGTCAATCAACTAATATTCAACGCTGCGAGAGAGAAAATCGGCAACAATATTATCTTTTCCTGGGATGTGGGAAAATTCTAAATTCCACTCTTGCAGCATGAGACTCCACCTCATCAATCGTTGATTTTTATTTTTGTATCTGCTGATGAAGGTCAGGGGATTATGGTCTGTCAAGACCTTAATAGGTGTATCTGAGGAGGAGAGATAAACCTGAAAATGGTTAATAGCAAATACTAAAGCAAGAGTCTCTTTCTCCACAGTGGAATACCTACGTTGGGCGGAGGACAATTTTTTTGAAAAGAATGCGACAGGATGAGAAACTCCCTGCTCGTCATTCTGCAACAACACCGCTCCTACACCAACGTCACTTGCATCCGTGGCAAGAGAAAAAGGAAGGTCAAAATCAGCTCTCAAGACAGGGAAATTAATTAAAACTCTTTTTAAATTATCAAAAGCCCTTTGCGTTTCATTCGTCCAGACAAATGCTACATTCTTTCTCAAGAGATTTGTTAACGGATCGGCTATATCCGAAAAATTCCTAACAAACCTTCGGTAGTACCCACTCAAACCAAGGAATCTTCGGACATCCCTCCTACATTTAGGGACTACCATATTTTCAATACTTTCGATATTGGCCTGCTTAGGAGCAACTTTACCATTACCAACCTCATGACCCAAATATACCACCTTCGCCTTTGCGAAATCGCTTTTCTTTAAATTAATTACCAAATTTGCCTTTTTCAACACCTCTAATAGTGCCCTAATACGTTTTAAATGGGTTTCCCAATCATCGCTATAAATAACAATATCATCAATATACACAACACATCCTTCTAAACCATGGACTAAAGTATTCATTAACCTCTGAAAGGTAGCAGCCGCGTTCTTCATACCAAACGGCATAACTTTACATTGAAACAATCCCTGTGGTGTTACAAAAGCAGACAGGGCCCTTGCCCGCTTTGAAAGAGGAACTTGCCAATAACCTTTCAACAAATCGAATTTGCTAATGTATTTGGCCTTCCCCATTCGATCAATACAATCCTCAATTCGAGGTAATGGATAACAATCAGATTTAGATAACTCATTCAACTTACGGTAATCAAAACATAACCTGAAATCACCGTCGGATTTCTTGACCAATACAACAGGTGATGACCAAGGACTTTGACTAGGTTCAATTAGGTCATGTTTTAGCATATAATCCACTTCCTTTGCTACAACCTCATTTTTGAAGGGATTCAACCTGTAAGGAGATTGTTTCACAGGAGTGGCGCTACCTACCTCTACATCATGTTCAAGGACCGAAGTCCTACCCGGTACATCCGAAAATAATTCTTTATAATTAGATACTAAATTTTTCAAAGACCTTTGTTCTTCCTTACCTAAATGTGAAATTACTCCCGAAAATTTTTCCAAAGACTTTCTATTATCCGACCGCCATTCACACCCATTAAAACAATTATCATCAATACCCTCCCCCTCTGAAAAAGAAAAATGGTTATTGTTCTCAGAATCTACCGTGTTCCCAATAGTTGCCACAGGAATGACTTTTTCCCGTTCCATATAAGCTTTCAACATATTTACATGACACAGTTGAAAAGGTTTCCTTCTTTGAGGTGTCTCCACTAAATAGTTAACTTCACTTACTTTTTTCAAAATTTTCCAAGGACCTGAAAAAGAAGCTTTCAATGGATTCCCTGGGAAGGGTAACAAAACCAATACTTTATCGCCTACCGCAAAGTCGCGTGCCTTGGACCTTCTATCAAAGAAAAACTTCATTCTTTTTTGGCTACATAATAAGTTTTCACCCGCAAATTTCCAAGCCTTGGTTAATTTATCGCCTAGATTAGACACATAATCCAATAAATTAACCTCAGGGACGTCTCCCTCCCAAGACTCACGAACCACATCAAGAGGACCTCGAACACAATGGCCAAACACAAGGCTGAAAGGCGAAAAACCTAAAGACTGACTTGGGACAGAACGAAAAGCGAACAACAAATAAGGTAATTCCTTATCCCATTCAGAACCATTAATCAAACTATTTCTTTACCATGGATTTCAGGGTCTGATGAAATCTCTCCAGAGCTCCCTGGCTTTCCGGATGATATGGAGAAGAGGTCACATGTTTTATATTTAACTCTGCCATTTTATCTTTGAAATACCTGCTAACAAAATTAGAACCACAATCCGATTGAATAATCTTAGGCATCCCAAACCTGGTAAAAAAGTCAATTAGTACATCTACAATTTTAACACTTTTTATTGTACGTAGTGGTATTGCCTCGGGATATCGAGACATCCTATCCATGATTGTCAAAATATATTCATTACCACTACGCGTCTTCGGTAATGGTCCAACCACATCAATAATGACTTCCTTAAAAGGTTCGGAAACTACAGGAATAGGACATAGAGGCGATTTTGGAATCCGCTGATTGGGTTTACCGACCCTCTGGCACACATCACAACTATTGACAAACTTCTTTACATCTGCCTTCAACTTCGGCCAATAATAATTCCCTAACAATTTGCAAGAAGTTTTATGAATTCCAAAATGGCCGGCCAGACCACTTTCGTGCGCCAATGACATTAACTCCTTCCTGTAACCAAAAGGAACCATTATCTGTTTCACAATTTCATAATCAACATTATCCACCCCAATAGGCCTACTCAACCTATATAAAATATTATTAAATATCTTAAATTTGGGACCAGTCATATCAGACACCTCACCTGACTCGATAGAGAGTTCCCGAAACTCCTTTTTCTGGGCTTTGATTAGCTCTTCAGTAGTCCAATTTAACTTGTCCGTTAACATTCCAAGATCTACAGCTAGGCTATCACTACGATCTAAACTACTTAAATCTACATCAATTGTTGACTCTGCAGCGTCAACAATTCTAGCACTAGAACGAGTAACTGCTGCTACTTCACTATTAGGGTTTATCAATA
Source organism: Palaemon carinicauda (assembly GCF_036898095.1). Taxonomy (NCBI): domain Eukaryota; kingdom Metazoa; phylum Arthropoda; class Malacostraca; order Decapoda; family Palaemonidae; genus Palaemon; species Palaemon carinicauda. Next base: position 185,855,397 of record NC_090729.1, on the reverse strand, counting down.
TCGGACAATTATTATTCTTCATAGCCACATCATTCCCTAACACAACATCAACCTCCTTAACCGGGAATTTATCAACTATGGCCAATTTCAAATTCCCTGCAAAGGAAGGGCAGATTAAATTAAAATTTTCAATAGCATATGACTTTACAGAATCAGGAAAACCAGCCAATAACACAAATTCCCCACTTTTGGGTACAAAATTACAAGGTAATGCCTCCCTTAGAATCAAAGACTGAGCTGCCCCAGTATCACGCAAAATACGCACTCGTCTTTTCTCGGAAGAATTGGCGAAGGAGACACTACCGAAAGACAAATATCTGTCAAAACAACCAGGTAGTCATTGATCAGCGGATGTTGTTGGGGTAGGTTCTCTCTCTCTC
>NC_090729.1:185825017-185850017 GCF_036898095.1 Palaemon carinicauda | reverse complement strand
CATTTTCAAATTTTTGTCCCTGTTAATAATCTATCTATTGCTTTAACAATTAAAGGCTTAAAGGCAGCTCATGAATGGCAGAGGCAAAGGACAGTGACATTGTCCTATCGAGCAGGACAATGCCATAAAGACTGACCATATATACATATGATCAGCGCCCAAACCTCCTCTCCATCCAAGCTAGGACCAAGGAGGGCCAGGCATTGTCAGCTGATGACTCGGCAAATAGACCTATAGGCTCCCCTAAACCCCCCATCCTTAGTTTACAAGGAGGGTGAGGTTGCAGCAATCAAAGAAACTAACGATTTTTAACGAGACTCGAACTCCAGTCTGGCGTTCAGCAGTCATGGACGTCATTAGGAGCCAGTATCCTTTATCTAATGCATCAAATGATGAACCTAATTGGTTTAGCAGCTGTTCTTTGTCGCTTCCGGTTCAGATGACGTCAAAGGCTTCGCTTTGCAAGCGACGGAAAAGATTGAATCATGATCCCTCTGCTTGAATGATGTCAATCTCTTAGGATGTTCGGTCAATCGTGTCAGATTGCGGTAGGGTTTCGATATTTTTTTTTTTTTTTTTATATACCGTAGGAGAATAATATAGAGTTTTGATATTATATACACATATATAGGATATATATAAATATATTATACTTACATATATATGTATATAATATATATATATATATGTATACATACATACATATATATATAAATATATATATATATATATATATATATATATATATATATATATATATATATATATATATATAATGACATGCATTCATTTCTAGTCCACTGGAGGGCAAATGTCTCCGCATATTTTTCTGTGTTATTTCAATTTATATATATATATATATATATATATATATATATATATATATATATATATATATATATGTATATATATATATAAATACATAATAAATTGAAATAACACAGAAAAATAGTGTGAGGGCTTTGTCCAGCAGTGGACTATAAACGGATGTATTTGTCATTGTATATATATATATATATATATATATATATATATATATATATATATATATATATATATATGTGTGTGTGTGTGTGTGTGTGTGTGTGCGTGTGGGTGTGTGTGTGTTTTTTCGCTCGGGCACACACGCTCACCCATCTGCATCATAAAACTATAGTATATACATATCACTGAATTCAAACATTACAATGTCACCGTAGATTCTTTTTTTCTGCTACGAAACGAAGACACGTCAGTAAAATATTCAAAGGAAGACGAGAATGGTTCAATATGATGAAAGTCTCTCAAACTGAGCCATGGTTCCATCTACATGTTTATATCACCGCATTTTCCTCTTCTGTATGATAATCTGGGCTCTTGGAAAAGGCGCTGCTGCCTCTCTGGCAGACTCATTTAATTTCTCTGCATATTTTACGAATGTATAGAAATGCTTTTTTGTTTTGTTATTATTTTATTAGTTTTTGCACTTGTTTTTTCCAACTAGGGCTGTATCTTAGCATTTGATAATAATAATAATAATAATAATAATAATAATAATAATAATAATAATAATAGTGATCTTTTACTTTTACCGTATTTTTTATGGATCAGACTCTGTATATTTTACAAACTGTATAAAAATGATGATCTTGTACTTTTTTGTTTTGTTATTATTTTATTATATTTTACACTTTAATCTTGTTTTTTACAGTCGTATATTTCTTTTCGGAAATAGTGATCTTTTACTTTTACCATATTATTCATGGATCAGACTCCTTTTATTTCTGTGCATATTTTGCAAACTGTATAGAAATGATGATTTTTTACTTTTTTATATCATTTTATTGTTTTTTACACTTTTATCTTGTTTTTTACAGTCGTATATATTTTTTATTATCATTTTATTATATTTTACAGTTTATTCTTGTTTTTTTACTGTCATATATTTCTTTTTTGCTCTCCATCAAACGGCTTGAATCATCATCATCATCATCATCATCATCATCATTATTATTATTATTATTTATTATTATTATTTTTTTTCTTTCTTCAAGCGAAGCTAAAATCTTACTTGGAAAAGCAGGATGCTATAAGCCCATGAGCCCCAACAGGGAAAATAAGGAAAAACTACAATATATTTAAAAACATAAAATGATTTTGTTTTGTTTTCTTCTTTTACCATTTTGCCCTATTTTCCTCTTTAACCTCATTTATTTAGTCATATATATTTCTTCTGCTGCCCATCAAGTGACTTGAAAATCAGTTGAATCCATAATATGAATTTTTCCTTTTTTTTTTATTTTGTGCCATTTTACACTTTAATCTTATTTTTCAGAGTTAGCCATTTCTCACCTGCTCTCTATCAAGTGGCTAGAAATTTGATTGGATGCATAATGCCTACATATTCTCAATTCTATCTTTGGGACTCCACGTCAAAAAGTCATTGAATGTAACAAGTTGATTTAGATTATTATCATTCCGTTATTATATTATCTATTTTCATGCCAATGTCAGCCTTATCAACAAAACCCGTTGAATGCCCACATGCAACTGTCACCCTTATGTCACCCCTTGTGGGCTTATAAATACCTGTGTTGTCACTAAATAATGTTAATTGTACGGGAGCTGTCTTCATATGTATGCTTCCTCTACTCCCGTCACAGAACAGCAGGTCGACCTTAAGGCTCGCTTCACCCAAGAGGATTTTTTCCACGCGGTAAGATTTCCACCCGGTAAAATTTCCACTCGTAAGGAGGCATGTCTTTACTGGAAATTATTTTATTTTCCCGCGTCGCTTCGTAGTTTCTATCAGGATTAATAGAGTACACTATAATCTATTAATCCTTGTTTCTATAAGCCGCTATACTGGAATCGTGCGGATTAGCAGTGCACGCTGTTAGTAAATCACTACCGCTCGGAAGTTCTTCCGAGCGGCCAGCGTGTGATGGGCCTTATTGTTTTCTATTTTAATTGTTCATTACTTCTTGTACTGTTTATTTATCTCATTTCCTTTCCTCACTAGGCTATTTTTCCCTGTTGGAGCCCTTGGGCTTATAGCATCCTGCTTTTCCAACTAGGGTTTTAGTTTAGCTGATAATAATAATAATAATAATAATAATAATAATAATAATAATAATAATAATAATGATAATAATAATAATAATCCGCGCGAACAAAACTGTCAGTCTTTTTCCCACTGAACAAAAGTAACCAAATCTCTTTATTGGTGTTGTCCTTAAAGCTAAATCTTGTCGCAATTCTTTGTTAATGTATAATTATTAGTGAGGTACAAAACAATAGGATTATTTCTCCTTCCACAATCTACTTCTAATCCGATTGACCTAAAAGATATATGTGTGGGCTTTCGTCTTTGATCGAATTTCTATATACAGTACCATTATTATAACGACATTCTTTGTCGGAGCTATTGTTTTTAATCTAATTCTTATTACACGTGGATCAGGGCTTCCTTCTCTCTCTCTCTCTCTCTCTCTCTCTCTCTCTCTCTCTCTCTCTCTCTCTCTCTCTCTCTCTCTCTCTCTCCTTGACACACTGTTCCAGGTAAACAACTATTTTTTATGTTATCTTGCCAATGGGGCCAACTTCCATAAATATGGTAGGCTAAGAAAGAAAACGAGCTAATTTAGTCCCAATTTAGGAAAAAAAGTAATAAGAATATTATTGGTTTTAACTTTAATCAGGTAGTTTATTCATATCATCGATGTGTTTCGGAAGGAAATATTAAAAAGAATATATAATCTTTTTAAATAATCCTTTTTTTGATAATGGAAAGGCAAAAATGACGCCACGCATATCATGTCATTTATCGGTTATTATATCAAAATTGTATTTTTAACATTATTTTGAAAAGACAAAGCTGATATAATTTTATAAGAATATAACACATGATTTTTAAATAATCTTTTTATTAAAATAGAAAGGCAAAACTGACGTCAAGCATATCATGCCATTTATCGGTGATTTTAACAAAATTGTATTTTAAACATTATTTTGAAAAGACTAAGTTAATATAATTTTATAAGAATATAAAACATGATTTTTAAATAATCTTTTTATTTTTTTTTTTAAATAGAAAGGCAATACTGACGTCACGCATATCATGTCATTTATCAGTGATTATATCAAAATTGTATTTAAACATTCTTTTGAATAATATTTTTTTTTTTTTTGAAAACGGAAAGATGAAAATGACGCAACACAGATTATGTCATTTGTCGGTGATTATTTCAAAATTGTATTTTAAATATTATTTTGAAAGTGAATATAATTGTATAAGAATATAAAACATGATTTTTAAATAATCTTTTATTAAATTTGAAATGCAAAACTGACGCCAAGCATATCATGCCATTTATCGGTGATTATAACAAAATGGTATTTTAAACATTATTTTGAAAGATTTGTTTATAAGTTGCATGACTTGATGGACAATAAATGCATTGCAGTGCAGATAACCGAAAGTCGAGGACTGCATTGCGAAGGCAATATGAATAATCTTGTAATTAATTATATGATTAATTATAAAACAGAGGAAAGTAAATACGAGATAATCGTGGATATAATAATGAGGTCAAAGCAATAAAAGTGATTCGTGTCCATATTACTTTTATGGAATTATATTCTTTGTCATTTCCAGGAAACAGAACGTCAACAATTTTCTTTTTGTTTGAATATTAAATATTAAAAGCTTTTCTTTTTATGATTTCTGTAAAATAAAGTAATCTTATTATGCAGGTAATGTTACAATTTATCGCTTTACTATTTCAGGATTAACTGGAATATATGGCTTTATAGAAAATTAACTTTAAAGATTTTCAGATTTTTTAAGATATTTTATACTTTTTGCTTAGCCAAGATATAATTGCATAAATATATAAAGGGGAATGAGAATAAAGAAGTTATATGGTGAAAAAAAAAATTGCTTTTAATGAATTTCAGATATTTTTTTAATGCTTGATACTTTTTAAATGTACAAAAAAATATTGAATGGTAGATACAAAGGAAAAAAAATGTAATGGTCCTGAAAAGAAGCAGAATAAGGAAGTTATATAGTAAAGTACATATTATGCAAAAATTACCATGAAAGGTTTTTAAAAAAAATTCATTGTTTTATAATTTATACTTAAGACAATAAATTATTGAATAGAATATATAAAGGAAAGAAAAGGATAATGAGCCAGAAAAGAAGCAGAATAAAAAAAAAATGATCACAAAAACCTAAATAATTGCGACGACATCGTTAATCAAATAATTTAATATGAGGTATCTATTGTTTATTGCGTTATCGTCTTATGTGTGTTTTTGTATGAAATGTGTTTCAAATCAACAATCATTATCCAAAAGTTCTTTGAATCTCTTTTTTTCATATCATAAAATTGAATCGGTGGAGCTTCTTCTTCTTCTTCTTCATCTTCTTCTTCTTCTTCTTCCTCATCGTTATCCTTACATTAAGGGATCGGTTGCTTGATGCGCCCTCTCCTATGCCTTCTATCAAAGGCATCCTCTTTCACCAAACCTCTTCCCTCTATATCATCCTTCACCTTACCTCGCCATCTAATTCTCTGTCTCCCTCTTGATCTTCTCCCCCTTACAGGTTCCTCCCAAGCCCTCCTCACTCCCTCCCCACCATCCATCCTTAACACATGGCCACACCATCTCAGTCGTGACACTCTTATCATCTCTTTAATCTTTACTACACCTGCCATTCCTCTTATTTCATCGTTTTACAATCTTTCAAGTATTTATCTTTTTTTCACTGGTGTTTAAAGAAGTGTTTCGATACATTAGCATCACAATATGACAAGGTCGAATTATATCTCTTCACTCTAGAAGAAAAAGAAGAAGAAGAATGCTAATCCTGTAAAAAGCGAGTAGTACGCACTAACGTGAAAATCATGGGCGCAAGACAGCTGAATTTTAATTTTGTTAGTCTGCATTGAATATGTTTTAAATGATTCATCTATAACTTTTCACTGGATATATTTTTGTCTTCATCAATATTATTATTTCCTTAAATGAATAAAGTAGTGTATTCTAAATTTGTTTTATGTTTATGGTAGTGGAAATATAATTGAGATATCAAAAGAAAATATATTTTGTTGTAGGGTGTGATAATGTTGTTGGAATATCAAATGTAATCTATAAAAATATATTTTGTAGTACTGAGAGTGTGCAAATATAGTTGGATTATATAAAGATATCTGAGAAAAATATGTTTTGTAATAATACAAAACAATTTCGTAGAGAAGACTATGAAAATATATTTTATGATATTTAGAGTTGGAATATGGTTGCAATATCCAAAGGAATTTATAAAAAAATATCCTGCAATGTGGAGAGTGTAAGAGTGTAGTTGGAATATCAAAGGATATCTAGAATAAATATATTTTGTAATAAAATAAAAACAAAGTCGTAGAGAAATCTATATAAAAAAAATTGGTGATATGCAGAGTTAGGATATGGTTGGAATATCAAAATAAATCTATGAAAAATATATTTTGCAATACCGAGAGTGTAAGAGTATAGTTGGAATATCCAAAAGTATTTGTATAAAATATATTTTGTTATAGAAAAATCGTAGAGAAGTTTATAAAAATACATTTTGTGACATGGAGGGTTAAAATATATTTAGGACCTCAAAAGATATCTGAGAAAAATATATTTTATTATAAAAAAAAAGTCATAGAGAAGTCTATAAAAATATTTTTTTTTTATATGGAGATGGTTGGAATATCAAAAGATAACTAAACAAAATATATTTTGTAATAAAAAAACAAAGTCGTAGAAAAGTCTATGAAAATATATTGTGATATGGAGAGTTAGAATATACTTAGAACATCAAAAGATATATGAGAAAAACACATTGTGTAATAAGAAAATCAAAGGCCTTGAGAAGTCCTGAGAGATATATTTTGTGATTTTAAGAGCTAAAAGATAGAACATCAAAATATATCTGAGAAAAACACATTTTGTAATAAGAAATCAGTCATGGAGAAGTCTATAGAATATATTTTATGATACAAAGAGTTAAAGGGAGAGTTAAAATATAATTAGAACATCAAAATATATGTGAGAAAAACACATTTTATAATAAAAAAGAAACTAAGTCGTAAAGAAGTCTATAAAACATATTTTGGGATATAGAGATCTAAAGGGAGAGTTAAAATATAGTTAGAACATCAAAAGATATCTGAAAAAAACACATTTTATAATAATAATAATAATAAAAAAAAAACAAAGTCGTAAAGAAAACACAGCCTCCAAGTTTCCCCCTTCATATCAGCACTTCATCTCCTTCAAGTAAACATAATTTTTTTTTTTCGGCGAATCAATCATAAAAGCGTCAAAGTTTTTTAACTTCCTCTTGAAGTTGTGAGAGATAAAAGGTACCTAGCAACGCCGGAAGTAGTTATTCTGCAGCTATTGAAATAGCAAAGTATGAGAGAAATAGCTGAAGATTATTTGATCATGATCTGTAGGTTGGGTGCTTAGTATATATGCGAATTTCTATTGTGATTGGAATGGATAAGCTGTATGTAAACCCTTATTAGAGAAAATCATATCTCTCTATCTATCTATCTATCTATTTATCTATATATATATATGTGTGTGAGTGTGTATGTACATATATATATATATATATATATATATATATATATATATATATATATATATATATATATATATATATATATATATATATATATATATATATATATATATATATATATATATATATATATATATATGAGAGAGAGAGAGAGTGTGTTATAATAAATTTCCTAAACACCTCTTCCTTATTAAACGCAACTCGGTGTATGTAGGTTTTAATGAATAAAAGATATTTTCGAAAAAATGAATTGAAAATTATAAAAATAACCTATGTTAAAATAGATAATTACTTCGTACATAAATCCATTGATTTAAAAATATCTAATTACTTTAAAGTAAAACATAAACGATAATTTTTAAAATGCTTCAAATGGAAGGAAATTCAATGTTAACTTAAAATTCCCTTTTTTCGGAATATTGGAGCAAACTATTTCTGAAAACCAGCATGGACCATTATATTGCAACACGAATCGTGAAATTTCAAATAATATATATTGTAGTCTGTATTTTGTTATGAAGCGCTCAAAGAGAAATCCAATATGCTCAAAACCTACAGTCATAAATATTATTTTGCTTTTACAGCTCATTTTATTTCATCTTCCTGGAGCGAGTTTCAGTAATGAAAATATATTTCGCTTTCGATATATGTTTTAAGCTATAGTAAATAAAAGGGGTAATTTTTTCTATATATTAATTTTTTCATATTGTTTTCGTCCTTTTTGTGTGTGTTCACCCAAATTCCTCTAAATAAAAGGGGATAATTTTTACAATATCTTAATTTTTTTTTTCATATTTTTCGTCCTTTTTGTGTCTGTTTTCACCCAAATTGCTCTAAATAAAAGGGGATAATTTTTACAATATATTAATTTTTTTCATATTTTTTCGTCCTTTTTGTGTCTGTTTTCACCCAAATTTCCCTAAATAAAAGGGGATAATTTTTCAATATATTAATTTTTTTTTCAGATTTTTTCGTTCTTTTGTGTCTGTTTTCACCCAAATTGCCCTAAATAAAACGGGGCAATTTTTTCTATATATTAATTTTTTCATATTTTCTCGTCCTTTTGTGTCAGTTTTCACCCAAATTGCTCGTTTTCAGCTTCACACTTATCAGCCCCTCTCAGGATTCGTTCATCCCATTACTGACTGTAATGAAAAATCAATTTGCACAATTTGAAATCCATTGAGGAATAGTGACTTTTCAATTTCTCATATCGCGAAAAACATGTTTTTCAATTAGTGACATTTATAAAAAACCGAAAGACGAAAATTCTATTCTTCTTCATAGATTCTTGGTAATGGCTTTTGTGTCCATGAGGAGATGAGAGAGAGAGAGAGAGAGAGAGAGAGAGGGTCTAATTAAGGCGGTAGCTAATTTTCAATATATGATTTATTTTTTCAGTGAATGAATTCAGAAATTTCTTTCAGGAATACAGTAATTGCCTTTGTAATTATTATTATTATTATTTACGAATGCTACATAAAAAAAGTTTAAATGAAATTCGTCAGTATAAGATTAATTCCACTTAATATTACGATTCTAGCTTGAGTCATCTTCAGCTGAGAGAGAGAGAGAGAGGAGAGAGAGAGAGAGAGAGAGAGAGAGAGAGAGAGAGAGAGAGAGAGACTCCTTGTAAGGAATCCACTACAACTCCAGTTAAAAATTAGTGCAGGAGAAACTCAAAAGGCATATGATGAGAGAGAGAGAGAGAGAGAGAGAGAGAGAGAGAGAGAGAGAGAGAGAGAGAGAGAGAGAGAGAGAGAGAGACTCCTTACAAGAAATCAACTACAACTCCAGGGTAGGAACTTGACAAAACTTTGAAAGAAATACGTTGAAGCGGAAAAGAGAGAGAGAGAGAGAGAGAGAGAGAGAGAGAGAGAGAGAGAGAGAGAGAGAGAGAGAGACTCCCTACAAGAAATCAACTACAACTCCAGTTAGGAACTTGACAAAACTTTAAAAGAAATACGTTGAAGCGGAAGAGAGAGAGAGAGAGAGAGAGAGAGAGAGAGAGAGAGAGAGAGAGAGAGAGAGAGAGAGAGAGAGAGACTCCCTTCACGGAATCATATATAATTCCAGTTAGAATCTGGAGCAGGAGATTCTTAAAAGAAATATGAGAGAGAGAGAGAGAGAGAGAGAGAGAGAGAGAGAGAGAGAGAGAGAGAGAGAGAGAGAGAGAGAGAGAGAGAGAGAGCAAATCACAACACGAAATCAAAAGACACACGAACGTAAAGAAAGACGCCCAAACGTGACCAAACAAGCCAAAGGAAGATATTTTCCCCATAATTCTCGGTCCATAAGGATATGATTTTCTCGGCCGCCTAATTCTCTTATCTTAAGGAGAATAAAACGAGGAAATATGACTCGTGAAAAAACGTCCGTCGTGAAAGGAGTCTTTGTTGAACTGAATGATATACAGCAACATCTGAAACTTCTTTTTCCGTTACATTACACAGTAATGTCTTCCTAAATTCTTACATTCAAATGTTGCCAGGGAAATGAATGTTATCTTTACTAATGCGCTCATTGATCACTTCTCCTAATGGCAATGGTGGACCTCAGGGGAAATTTATTCCCGAGTTATAATTCTTCGATTATTGTTCCGATGATTCTTTTGGAAGGTCCGTGCATAATGGCTGTGGACATTATTTTGAATATCACATCAAGTTGATTTTACATCGTTCAAAAAAGATTGCACATACAAATACATTTATAGTTTTTTTTTTTTACATTTGTCACAAAAGAGTGCACACACAAATACATTCACACGTTTTTACATTCTTCACAAAAGATTGCACGCGCAAATAAATTTACATGTGTTACATTCTTCATAAAAGATTGCACGCACACAAATATATTTACACCTTTTTTACATTCTTCATAAAAGATTGCACAAATAAATACATTTACCCATTTTTTCACATTTTTCACAAAAGATTGCACGCACACAAATATATTCACATTTTTACATTCTTCACAAAAGATTGCAAAACCACACACATACATTTACACTTTCTTATATTCTTTACAAAAGATTGCACACACACATTTACACGTTTTTTAAATTCTTCAGAAAAGATCGCACACACACACAAATACAATTACACGTTTTTTACATTCTTCAGAAATGATTGCACACACACAAATACATTTTCACGTTTTTTTTCATTCCTAACAAAAGATTGCACACACATAAATGCATTTTCACGTTTTTACATTTTTCACCAAAGATTGCACACACAAATACATTCACTCTTCTTTGCATTCTTCACAGATGAATGCTTACACAAATACATTCACACGATTTTTTTTTACATTCTTCACAGAGATTGCATGCACACAAATACATTTGCTCTTTTTTTTTAATTCTTCACAAAAGATTGCACACAAACTAACACATTTACACGTATTTTATATTCTTTTCAAAATAATGCACACACACAAATACATTCACACTTTTTTTTACATTCTTTACAAAAGATTGCACACAAACAAACACATTTACACGTTTTTTTTATATTCTTTACAAAAGATTGCACACATAACACATTTACACGTTTTTTTACATTCTTTACAAAAGATTGCACATGCACAAATACATTTACACGGTTTTTTACATTCTTCGCAAAAGATTACACACACACAAACACATTTACACATTTTTTTACATTCTTCACAAAAGATTGCACATACACAAACATATTTACACGTTTTTCACATTCTTCACAAAAGATTACACATACACAAGTACCTTTACACGTTTTTAACATTATTCACAAAAGATTGCCCACACTTAAATGCATTTACACGTTTTTTACATTATTGGCAAAAGAATGCACACACAAACACATTTACACGTTTTTTACACTCTTCACACACACACACACACACACACACACACACACACATATATATATATATATATATATACATATATATATATATATATATATATATATATATATATAGTCTTTATCATATAAGAGATATTTATAGTTACAAATAAATAGCTCAAACACACAGAACGCTTTTGACAATAAATGGGAGACGAATTATGTATGGAAATATTTTTTTTTTTATGAATGATTTATTATTTATTATTTGTTGCACATAAAACAATTTTTGTTTCTCTCGTCAGATAGTTATGTGGTCTATACAGAGGGCCATTGTTGCACAATTCCAATGAGAAAATGATCAAATGACCAATTAAAACAGATACGGTATACTGTATGTTAATATTTTATCAAAATCAAATACACAAAACATATTTCAGTATCTATATATTTTGTATTTAATTATAATATAGTATTTTTTTTTCGAAATTATTCGAGTATTATTTTTCTAGAAAAGTAAGTGCAAATCTGTCTATTATCCATTTATTTATTAACTAGTGTACACGATCCGGCAAAAACGATGGCTAAATATGTATATAGCTACACACATACACACGGACTCAACCCATCCTACCCCTTCCTCCCATACCCATGGGACGAGCAGTTATACGTCTGACAATGACATTTGATGTGACCGGTAAGGTATATATATATATATATATATATATATATATGATAAATTTTGCACATTTTTACGTGTTTTTCATATTCAAATAAGCCATATATATTTTTGATACATTAATGTCTGGATTCTCTTAACGACCTCGGGATCAGAGCCCCAGGCGAAATCACACAAAGACAAGAGCTTGGCTCCGGCCGGGAATCGAACCCTGGTCGGCAAGCTTGTACAGACAGTGACTTTCTTCGTGGCCAAGTGGGTTAGTCACTGTCTGTACAAGCTTGCCGACCAGGGTTCGATTCCCGGCCGGAGCCAAGCTCTTGTCTTTGTGTGATTTCGCCTGGGGCTCTGATCCCGAGGTCGTTAAGAGAATCCAGACATTAATGTATCAAAAATATATATGGCTTATTTGAATATATATATATATATATATATATGTATATATATATATATATATATATAATATATATATATAAATGTATATATATATATATATATATATATATATATATATATATATATATATATATATATATATATATGAATATATATATTTGTGTATGTATGTCCTAATTCATGTATATGGATATGTGTTGTACGTCAAGGTAAATGAACTCAATATTCATGAATATCCCACAAAAACCTATGCCTCAGCATATTATTGCAAAGATTGCATTTTGGTAGCGAAGGGAGTTTAGTTGCCTTTGGGTGCTCGAGTTGGTAAGTCCCTCACTTGAGAGGGCAGTTGTGTACAGTGTACGTACGAACGAACCTTTTGTAGTAAATGAAGAAAACCCATATTCCGACATCTCATTATCCATCTACGTGGGTCATGTATATATGTGGGTATATATATATATATATATATATATATATATATATAATATATATATATATACAGTTTATGTATATATACAGTATATGTATGTATATATATATATATATATATATATATATATATATATATATATATATATATATGCATATGTATATATATATATATATATATATATATATATATATATATATATATATACATGTTATATATTTATGAATATATATATATATATATATATATATATATATATATATATATATATATATATATATATATATATATGTATGCATCTTCGAGATGCTATGTAATACGAAAATGATAGTTGTCAAATGGAAGTCATGTGAAACTGACTTTTTTCAGGCTCCTTTAATATACATTTCTCCATCAGTCAAGCTTGAAATGAAATTCGAGTTTCTGAAAATTGGGCTTATATTTTGAAATTGAGTTTTTATCATGTTGCATTGAGAAATCATTTGAAACCGGTATTCTCTCTCTCTCTCTCTCTCTCTCTCTCTCTCTCTCTCTCTCTCTCTCTCACACACATAAATTATATATAATATATATATATATATGTATATATATATATATATATATATATATATAATATATATACATACATGTGTGTGTCTATATATATACATTATATATATATGTATATATATGTATGTATGTATATATATATATATCGAGTCACGCTCGAGAGTAAGAGGAGTAGTCATTCCCTGGTGAGAGGAGGTACCCCCGAGAGGTACGCTCGGAAACCACACTTTCCCACAAATAGCCGAAGCAGCGGATTGTAGTTAAGATGGAGGGAGAAGATGTAAAGGGTTGAATGTGTGCCTGTGTATATATCTATCTAAATATTTAGACGTTATTTTTGACGGGTCACATACACTAGTGTAAGAAGAATAACATAGTACCTCTATATAAGTGCCACTAATAACAATGTTAATAGTTTTCCAGGTTGTGTAAATAATTAGTTTAAATCCTGAAACGGAAAATCATGCACCCAGCACACTTTCACCCGTGCATAATTGCAACCATTCACACTATCAAAAGAAGAAATCTAACCAGCACTTTTATTGCAGCACTTTTTAAGTCTGTACTTTTATATCTGTATATTTATTTCTGCATGCAGGGCTTTCAACCCCGTTTTATGTGCGTTGCTGCAAAATGCAAAATCATTTTTTTTTATTTTGATGTGAGCTTCAACTTTTTCTCGTATTGTAGTACTGTCATTAGTTACCTCCGCAAACGAAGATGGAACTAGGTTATGTTTTACCGTATTTTGGTGTGTTGTGTGTTTGTTTGTGTGTGTGTCACAATTTTAATCGTAGAGTAATAAAAATTTCAGGGATTAACTCTTATGTAACAATCTGGAAATTATCAAATTTTGGAACGTCAAGGTCAAAGGTCAAGGACACGGTCAAATAATATGTCTAATTGACGTAATCAGCCATAACTTTGGACACCGTTATCACAGAGACTTCAAACTTGGTTCATATTTGAGTGTATGAAAATTCACGCCAAGTAATGCATGATGAAGTCTAAGGTCAAGGTCAATGTCGAGCAAAAGGTCGAGAAATAAGCTGCCGCAGTGGAGATCTGCGCCCTAGCTTTCGTTGTTTTTGTTAAGTAATCAAACATTTTTTTTTTCTATTTCTAATCTCTTTTGTATCTTGATACTATCAAGGGGGTTTATGAACTGTTAGGAAACCTTCCGTGTTGGTCAAATAATAATGATAAAGTTTCGTGCATATAATGTTATACTTTGACTGAAATGCTATAGGCTGGCTTTAACTCTGACTATTATTTGAATATAAATATATTTCATGTTTATTATGGATCTCCTGTTTATATATATCTATATATATATATATATATATATACATATATATATATATATATATATATATATATATACACAGAACATATGCATAAATTATATATACACATGCATATATATATATATATATATATATGTATATGTGTGTGTATGTCTTTATATATTGTATGTGGGGGTGGGGTGTCATGTGTAAATACTATACCCTAACTTTCATAAAATCCACTAAACCAACACTTTTTCCATCATACATTGTCTGTATATAAAGTCAAAATGGAATTGTATAAGTTTTTTATATATATATTTTATCCTTATTCTAAGCAATCAATCAAATTTAGAAATTATTCCACTAAATGTCATGCCATTTTTATTTTTAATTGCTGATACCATATTCTCTATGATAATTTTAAAATTGAATAATGTAATGTTAGGAAAGAGAAAAAAAAAACATTATTTTGTGTGGGATATGAATTTCAATACTTTGACTTGATACAATTAGATAAATAAATGTCAATCATTGTCTGGAATATCCAGATTATTTTAACCTCACTGTTTTTGTGTGACTGGAATAATTATAGTATTCCAGAATAGAATACAGACTGATTATGATGGTGATTTTAAATTTCTATTATAGTAATTTATCATATTGGGCAATTATAAAAAGAAAAACTGATTTTGTAGTCTCTTTTTATAGTTCATATATGAAAGCTCTGTTTTAATTTTGTTACTGCTCTTAAAATATTTTACTCTAATTGTTCATTTCTTCTCATATACTTTATGTCCTTATTTCCTTTCCTCCCTGGGCAATTTTTTCATGATGGAGCCCTTGGGTTTATAGCATCCTGCTTTTCCCAGCAGAGTTGTAGTTTACCTAATGATAATAATAAAAATAATAATAATAATGATAATAATAATAATAATAATAAATCCCTTGTGCTTATAGCATCCTGCTCTTTCAACTAGGGTTGTAGCTTAGCTATTAATAATAATAATAATAATAATAATAATAATAATAATAATAATAATAATAATAGTCCCTTGGGCTTATAGCATCCTGTTTTTCCAACTAGGGTTGTAGATTAGCTAATAATAATGATAATGATAAATCCTCTGGCTAACAAACCATGTAATATTTCCCCTTTTCTTCATGCTGTTCTAATTTCTCTAGTATATTTTATCACGAAACAGTCCAGTAATCGATTGGGCCATAATGGGATATTTATTGCTGCATTTATATATATATTTAGGCAAAGCGGATCCACGTAAGACGGAAACATAGCAATTTGGAGATCGCTTCGATTAAAAAAAGAATGTTATGGCGTCTGGAATCAACAAAGAACCTTTGCTATTTCCATTAGGTTAATTACGTTATGAATCATAGAAAGAGTTCGTTCATCACATTACATATACTGGTGCAATTACATTTATCTTTCGTAGACGCAAAGACATTAACGGAATTGATAAGTTATATTTAGGGGAAAATCATGGATGGAATTTATGAAGCAATGTTATGTTGAACAGGTGTTTAGTGAATCATTGATTGT
Source organism: Palaemon carinicauda (assembly GCF_036898095.1). Lineage (NCBI taxonomy): Eukaryota > Metazoa > Arthropoda > Malacostraca > Decapoda > Palaemonidae > Palaemon > Palaemon carinicauda. The sequence continues at coordinate 185,833,674 of NC_090729.1, read as the reverse complement.
CACCTTTGTGATTCAATTATTTTATTCAATTTAGAGCCTTTGTCGTTTGTTTTGACAGACCTGGTGGGAAGTTTCAAAGGTTTTGACTGAAAAACCACATTTTAAAAGGGAATCAAAGACAAGAACACTACCTAACCTAACATACCTCACCCAACCTAACCTAACATTCCTCACCTAACCTAATCTAGGAACCATATCCTTACCTACTTATTAACCAGGGGTTGTTAACTGGAATCCTACGGTTTCAGTTATTTTACATTTTAGGGTTGTGGTGGCCGATGTGGTAACATCCGTGATTGGTGAACGCCAAACTGGGGTTCGAGTCCCTCTCAAACTCGTTAGTTTCTTTAGTTGCTGCAACCGTACCATCCTTGTGAGCTAAGGATGGGGTTTTTGGGAAGCCTATAAGTCTATCTGCTGAGTTATCAGCGGCCATTGCCTGGCCCTCCTTAGTCCTAGCTTGTGTGGAGAGGGGGCTAGGGCATTGTCCTACTCGATAGGGCAGTGTCACTGTCCCTTGCCCCTGCCATTCATGAGCGGCCTTTAAACCTTTATGTATGGACTTAAAAAGCTTGCCTTAGAGGATAACGGCCTATAAAGATCAAGAAATAAGAATATGAGACGATGGATAAGTTATGAAATTTGATCCAGCAAGTACTCCATAAGATATGCAAATAACAAGACACCGAGTGCTCCCTCCCACGTGTCTAGATTGCTGTTATTAGCATATAGATGCGGTACTAGTGCCCCATAAACATGCAAATAAGACCGTCACGGATTATGGAAAGGATTCGTCCGCGGTAAAAGTGGAATAAAAAGGAATGCTTTTGAATCCTCACACTCCATTTTTGAAGTCTGTGTGTATCCTTTCAATAGGGAAGATACTGGTATTATAAGAGAGGGTTGTGGGGCAGAATACGGACCATAGGACTGTATGGTACTGTGCTACTGGAGTGCAATTGAACTTTATTAAAAAGACATTGAGCTTATATACAAGAACTTGCGAGCAAGAACATCACAAAAATTCAAACTAAATAAAACGTGATCTAGCAGGCTTACTCAGGTTGGTCTATCAAGAATCTTATCCCATGGTACAGTTGGACATATGAGTCTCTTTCAATAGGAAAGGCACTGGTATTATAAGAGAGGGTAGTGGGGAAGACTACGGATCATAGGAACGTATGGTACTGTGCGAATGGGATGTTAGAGTATAACAGAGACTCGAGAGGAATGCAAATGAATTTTATTAAACTGACATCGAGCCTATATACAAGGACTTGCGAGCAAGAATGTCATAAAAATTCAAACAAAATAAAACATGAGCTAGCAGGCTTACTCAGGTTGTTCTCTTAAGAATCTTATCCCAAGGTACAGTTGGACATATGAGTCCCTGGTATACCTTGCTGCAAAGAATCGTACCCTGTCACACCCTTACTTCATGGTGAGTAACCAAAAATGTATTGTAGGGAGTGATGGCAGAGGTGATGTGCTGGACTAAATACAGGAACTCGGCACTCAGTAAGGGTGTGGCTGATAGATTAGCCACGAACCTGATCACTCAGAGGCTATACTGTTTTTTCCTCTCCTGTATGCGAACATTATCTTTATAAGTGGGATTAGATATTACAATAAACTTAATATACAATAAGCAATACTTTAAAAAAATATGACGCCAGATGGTTGCTAAAAAATCAATCAGTTTTCTGAAAGATACATAAAATATATCTTTTATTGACTCTCTTTTACCATTACTTGCAATTGTTTATCCTGACATAGTAACTCTTCCGCTGATGCAAAACGCAAGAACATGGTATCTATTGGAAACGTCCCTGTCGGGCGTTCTGTCGAACTCCAGTTCGATACCCGTTAAAGCTCGTTAGTTTTTTATATTGTTTACAACCTCATAATCCTTGCTAGCAAAGGATGTGGGTTTTGGAGGGTGCTTACAGGTATACCTGCAGAGTCATCCGTAACCAATGCCTGGTCCTTCCTTGTCCTAGCATGGGTGGGGGGGGGGGGGGGCATAGGTGATGAATATGTACAGTATATATGGTCAGTCTCTGGGATATTGTTATGCTAGGGCATTGCCAGTGTCCCTTACCTCTGCTATTCACAAGCAGCTTTTAAACCTTTAAACATACACAACCTAAGGGTGCACTCAGCAGAATACAGACCGCTACCGCGGGAGCTTGTTTCTCGATCTTTTGCTCGACCTTGACCTTTGACCTTAACCTGTATTAATTGGCGTAAGTTTTCATACAATGAAATGTAAATCAAGTTTGAAGTCTCTGTGACAACGATATCCAAACATATGGCTGATTACGTGAATTGGACATTCTGGTTGACCTTGACCTTCCAAAATTCAATCATTTCCAGCTTTTTACATAACAGTTAATCCCTGTGAGTTTTATTACTCTACGATTAAAATTGTGGCCGGGAAGCTGTTCACAAACAAATACACACACACACATACACAAACAAACACAAATAGAGTGACGAAAACATAACCTCCTTTCAACTTTGTTGCCGGAGGTAAAGATATTCTCATTATGGCGTGATTATCATAACTCGCAACCAGTTCGAAACCAACAACGCTTAAATTTCAGAGGCAATACGACCATCACCAGCTGCAGCTAATGCTCTCAAAAAAAAATCGCAAATCAACTGGTAACCGGCGAATACCAGCCGTTGCCTGGATCAGGCTTCTGGCTACCAGGGTTAAAAGTATTCTTTCAACTCTGATGGCTACGACCGCTGCGATGAACATCTATCTTGTTTGGGGGGGGGGGGGGGGGGGGGGGGGGGCGTGGTGGTCAGTAACATATGCAGTGTTTGGAATGAACGCCTCTTGGAAAGCCGTCCCTTTCCTTGTAATGCCGTGAAATATCGCACTTTCAGAAGTATTGGTTATCTTTCTGCAACCCGATTCTCTATATGCCTTGAACGTCTTGGTTGGTTGGGCGAGATTCCAGAGGTCTCCATCAAGCTTCGTATCATTTTGTTACCTCTGTCAACTAAGTTGGAAGGAGGTTATGTTTTAAACCCCTGTTTGTGTGTTTGTTTTTGTGTACTTTTGTGACAGCTTCCTGGCACAATTTTAATCGTAGATTAATGAAACTTGCAGGGGTTAACTCTTATGTAAAATCTGGAAATGATTAAATTTTGGAAGGTCAAGGTCATGGTAAAGCAAAATGTCCAGTTCGCGTAAAAATGCCATAAGTTTGATCATCGTTGTTATAGAGACTTCAAACTTGGTTCATATTTAAGTGTATGAATATCCATGACAATTAATACATGTTAAGGTCAAAGGTCAAGGTCTAGCAAAAGGTCGAGAAATTAGCTGTCGTTAATATGAGAATCATTACTGCAATCAATATTTGGATATAGCAAGAACATAGTCTTAAGGCCTTTAGGTAGGCCACCTTTTACCTGCATCTACTTATTATTCTTCTTAACATATGTTCCCAATTCATCTTTTAAATTTTGCTGTCCAACCTATCCGTGGTAAATCGTCTCATCGGTTCCAACACCGGACCCCTTCACCATCATCATCATCATCATCTGCTACGTCTATTGACGCAAGCCTCGGTTAGATTTCGCCAGTTGTCTCTATCTTGAGCTCTTAAATCAATACTAAGCCATTCACCATCTCCTATTTCACGATTCATAGTCCTCAGCCATGTAGGCCTTGGTCTTCCAACTCTTCTAGTGCCTTGTGGATCCCAGTTGAAAGTTTGGTTAACTAATCTCTCATATTGAGGAATGATGCCATTAATGCAGGAGCACTGTAGGCATTACTTGAATGTCTTCATCGTCATTTCGACCTCTATCTGGACCTAGATTTTAACCTCGTACTATACTTCAGTCTCCATTTCATTTCTCCTATCTTGCTTTCCAACCATTTGACTTCCTTTCAGTCAGCAACTGAAGGAGATTCCTTCAGTTTCACATAGCTATTGATCGACCTCCCAGGCCCCAGTGCCTGACTTATGTGTCTCCATGAAAAGCCAACAAATGTCCACGGATTTTGTCCTGAGGTTTAGGTCAGTAGACTAGGTTTCAGATGTTCAGATATTCTTATTTTGGGAGTTGTATCAAATACAAATTGATCAGAAACTTTCTAAGGATACTACAGTCTTGATACGTAGTGTTTATAAGCAACTTGTAGAATGGGTCATAATTGTCATTATTATAGCATTGGTCAGAAAGTGTCCAAGGATACTACAGTCTTGATACGTAGTATTTATAAGCAACTTCTAGATTGGGACATAATTGTCAATATTATAGCATAGTTTATTAACTTACCATTGAGTCACTTCGACTTGACTTTTTAATTTCATCAACAAACTATTTATTTCTGGGATATTTTTTATTTTCATTATACTGTATAAATGTTATATACCGATTTTCACAAGGTTTTCGTCATTTATTTCATTTATGACATCTGGCTACCATATGAAAATATGATATTTTGTATATTTGTGATAAAATCACTTGTATAATCTTGTCTTTTATCTTTCAACAGGAAAACCCGGCTGTTGCAGCTTCACATGCCATTGGGTGGTGAGTACATGAAAAGTAATATTTTGTAGCGTTTTGTAATAGCTCATAACCTTAGACATTTAAATGAACGATGCATTTTCTTTTATTCTTCTCAATGTAGATTGTTGTAGAAATGCGAAGGTGAATCGTTATGTTTGAAGAGAGAGATAGAGTGAGAGAGAGAGAGAGAGAGAGAGAGAGAGAGAGAGAGAGAGAGAGAGAGAGAGAGAGAGAGAGAGAGAGAGAGGAGAGAGAGGAGGAGATTGCCATTTTACAGGAACCAGCTAAGGTTTCATCATTTGAAATTAAGACAAGGTGGTTTAATTTGTTTAAAAAAGTCATATGCCACATCAAATAGATATAAGAATGCAACCTTATTGCTCCTTATTATAAGGCCCATTATAGATTGGAGATTAAAACATACACTGCACTCGTTGTCTTATGGTTAGTGCATTATAACTAACACATCAAGCAAGCTACTAAAGTGTGATTCTCTCTCTCTCTCTCTCTCTCTCTCTCTCTCTCTCTCTCTCTCTCTCTCTCTCTCTCTCTCTCTCTCTCTAGTGGTAGAAATATTATACCTTCAATGAAGATGGTCGTGTAATTCCAAAATAAATTTTTCTTACAGGAATTTACCGCTATGAAGTTTTTTATCACTTACAAAATGTTACTTTGAAGAATGTTATAATATAAATTTCGATATCAATTTAATTAATATTAATTAAATTTTCAATACAACATCTCGTACCTCAGATTGTGCTGTGTATTTTGTCTAGCGTAATTTTTCTGTAATGACGGTTATGATTATCTGGTTGCTCATGAAGATTATTATTATTATTATTATTATTATTATTATTATTATTATTATTATTATTATTATTATTATTATCATAGTCATATTATTATTATTATTATTACTACTATTATTATTATTATTATTATTATTATTATTATTATTATTATCATGACTTTTCTCTGACCCCTTACAACATTGGCCATTGAAACTGTCACCTGCCTCTGCCATTCATGAGCGGACTTCACACCTTTAAATCTGACTAGTCAAAAAAGAAAAAAAAAATAATAATAATAATAAAAAAAAAAACTTATCTCAACCTCGCTGATGTAGATTTAACAATTCCAACAATAATAGAAATAATAATAACAAATATAATATACAATATCATTGTGCAATACATGTATCAACCGTCTCAGATCTTGCTTAGGACGGCCAATCTTTTTCCATTTCTATTCATTTTACTTCATAAAGCGTAGCCTGTGGGATAACTAGCCCCGGGATATTTCGCAATACATAATAAAAACGCGAAATCTAAACGAACCGAGAATATCCGAGACTTACGATATTCTAATGAAAACCGACATATTGGATTATCTCGGCCTTGAGGAAATCTCCGAGATAGGCGAAAAATATGTTTCCTCGGTTTCGTTTCCATCATAATTTATTTCCAGAATATATTTCTGTTGCGTCTTGTGTTCTTCATCTTTGAGCTGGGTTTGGTTTGAGACGTGCGAATTATTCTATGCTAGTGTACGTGACCCGTCAAAAATGAGGATTGAATATTTAGTTATAGTTACACGCAGGCGTAAATATCCCCCACCCCCCTTTCAGCAGGGTATGATTACTTCCTCTCCTCCATACCCGAAGGATGAGGGGAGTTCAGCGTGACCGAAAAGTTATATGTATATGTATATATATATGTGTGTATATATATATATATATATATATATATATATATATATATATATATATATATATATATATATATATATATATATTATATATATATATTATATACACACATATATATATATATATATATAAATAATGTGTGTATATATATATATATATATATATAAATATATGTGTGTGTATATATATATATATATATATAATATATTATATATATATATATATATATATATATATATATATATATATATATATATATATATATACACATATATAACCAAACTGATAGTGCAGGAAGGCAACTAACCAAAACTGATAGTGTGGGAAGGCGACTAACTAAACTGATAGTGTGGGAAGGCGACTAACCAAACTGATAGTGTAGGTAGAGATGGACAGTGGTAGTGGGCGTGGCTAAACACAGGGACTCTCCACACAGTAACGGTGTGCCTTGGTGTACTTAATCAGAGCAAGGTGTAGCAGAAACACGTTTGTCCAACTGAATTCTACAGAAGTAGTCGAGCTTCCCTCACACCTGAATGATTTATCCTTTTCCTGGCTTCGCTGAAAAAAATTTCTAAATTACTCCAAATCCTCTTAGTATACCACTTTTAATTAAATCATTTGATGAACACCAAATAACCTTATATCCTCCTATTCCTATTTATTTTTACTTATCGCTGCGCAGATATCGAAATGCGTTTTGAATATTTTCATTTTCAAAAGAGGGATAACGTTAACAAATTGAAAAAAAAAATAAAATTGAAAAAAATAAATAAAAAATGCCTATTGAGGTGAGGTGATCTCAAATGCATTTGAAATATTTTCATTTTCAAAAGAGGGATAACATTAAAAAAATAAAAAAAAAAAAATAAAAAATAAATTTGAATACAGCTCTATTGAGGAGAGATGATTTCGTCAGATTTGGTGTCAGTAAATCTTTTTGAGTGAATGTATTTTTTATGGGATTTGTTTTTCATTAGCAAATGTCTTGATTAAAAATCCCGAAGTGGTATTAATACAGCTTTCATATAACATAGCTTAAGGGAAAAAGATAAGATTGCAAGTTAATGCTCACATGTATATTTACTTACAAAGTACTGGTGGAGCTAGAAAAAAAATATCAGAAATATGGAAAAGATAATTTGAAAGCATTATCTACTATTATTATTATTATTATTATTATTATTATTATTATTTTATTATTATTATTATTACTTGCTAAACTACAACCTTAGTTGGAAAAGTAAGATGCTATAAGCCCAAGGGCTCCATCAGCGAAAAATAGCCCATTGAGGAAAGGAAAAAAAATAAACAAACTACAAGAGATGTAATAAACTATCAAAATTAAATATTTCAAGACAGCAACAACATTAGTTTAGGTCTTTCATATATAAAATATAAAAAATTTAAGAAAACCAGAGGAAGAGAACTAAGAGCGTACCCTCAAGCAAGAGAATCTCTAATGTGTAATTATACACATAGCTGTTATTTTCAGCAGGAATAAACAATAGATTATGTTTTTGAAAGTATATCGTGTTAATACTTTAGTCTTTTCTGAGTCTTTACGTTCGAAATTACTGAAAATTTTCAAAATAATTGATATTTATAGAGAAGAAAATATATCAGATTCAAGAAACCACGAAAATAAGAAAACATTATTATTATTATTATTATTATTATTATTATTATTATTATTATTATTATTATTATTGTAAGAACCACTCATTTATAGATTCATTTTCAGTTAACATGTAGGATATCTAGCTTTAATATATCATGTAATTTTCTCAAATGAAAGTTTTCATAATTTCGATATTTATAGTTGAGTGACTAACTTGAGTGTATATATATATATATATATATATATATATATATATATATTATATATATATATATATATATATATATATATATATATATATATATATACATATATATATATGTGTGTGTGTGTGTTTTGTGAATGTATATATATATATATATATATATATGATATATATATATATATATATATATATATATATATATATATATATATATTTATTTTCATATATTTATTATTGTTTGTTTACAGATTTATTTATTTCTTTATCAATACTCAAATATTTTCCCTATGCTCTGGCATCTGGTATTAGGCCTCATCTCAATAAATAAACAAGAAAACATTTTCCTTTTTTGTCATCTTATTCCCAAAACATTCGATTATTACCACCTACTGCCTCTTTCCTTTACGTCTCTCCCTCCTCTTCATTAACCATAACCCCTTTTCATCTCTCTTCCTCCCTCCCCATTCCAACCATTCCTCGGCTTTTTACTCCATCCAATTCTCATCTCTCTGTCTGTTCTCTCCTTCGTATCTACTACTTCTTACTTCCTACGTTTATTACTTCGCTTAGTTGTTTGTTTT
>NC_090729.1:185815017-185817517 GCF_036898095.1 Palaemon carinicauda | reverse complement strand
ATATAATAGATTCATACATATGTGTATATACAAACCACACACACACACACACACATATATATATATATATATATATATATATATATATATATATATATATATATATATATATATATATGAAACCAAGTTACAGTATACATTTTCATTATAATCTATGTCTTCATTAAACTCAAGAAATAATTTTAATCTAAGAACTCTAATTTAAATGTTGAGTACTATCATCACATTCTCTGTATAGTGAATAATTACTGACGATACCTTCATTTATTCTGTCTTAAGCAAATATACATTACGATCATCTTGACCTGAAGCTCATCCTTCAAGTCAATACAGTCGATGATCCGCCGCATTATAAAGAGATTTTTCCCAATGTAGTAAACACAGATAGTTGAAGGGATAATGCCAGCAATTATTCATTTTCTTGTAAACATTTACTCGCACGAAAGTCATCATAGATAGTTAAGAAAAGGGATCTTATACGTCAGAGAACAGAATTTGTGTCACTTTGATTCCCGTGATGGCAGAGACCAAGAAGATCTCTGAAGTAATAAGAATTTTGTAAGGAAATGTTTTAAGGTTTAAAGGACACTCATGAATGGCAGAAGCAAGGGACAGTGACATTGCCTTGGCAAGCAGGACAATGCCCTAGATTCCAAGAGACTGACTATATATCGATCAGCGCCCAAGCCACCTCTCCAACTGAGGTAGGACCAGGGACGGTCAGGTAATGGCTATAATCATTATTCATATGATGGTAATTGTATTGCATTACAAATCTTGAGTAAAATCAAAGTTCTTCGTAAAGGTATTATAATTTGATTTTTCATGATTTATAGAGAGACCGTTTTCGGAATCGCGTGTTTTAAGGCGTGGCAGTTGTCATGCAAAATTACCATAAAGGGATGGGGGACATTCCATCACGAAAGCATTGCTTTCAAGCAAGGGTCTATGCTTTCAAGCACCATCAGTCGATAAGCGAGCTCAAAGGACTGATTCAATATTTATTCAAGGTAAAAATTCTAAAACTATCTTTTCCCCCAATTTTCATATTGTTTGTGATCATGTGACGGGAGCGAAGAAACAAGTAAAGTAAAAGGCAGTTTTTTTTTTATTAACTAACTTTCTTATTGAGAAATCACAGGGATTTATAGGCTTCGAAGGGGTCACATAAGTGCGATATTTGCATGCTTACGGTTAACGGTTTTTGTTGATAAGATTGACATAATATATATATATATATATATATATATATATATATATATATATATATATATGTATATATATATATATATATATATATATATATATATATATATATATATATTTACTGTATGTATGTATATATATGTGAGGATGTGTATGTATGTATGTTTTTTTCTCTCTAGAAAGAAAAATTATGCCTTCTTTCGAACTTGCAATTGTAATCGAAAAAGGGAAATTTACGACAATTGATCAAAGGTTAATTTCACTTTCAGATATCAATTGCTCAAAGAATTATTTCATTTTTCTTCTATGCTCAATATTACGCAATCTTTTGAACTTGCAACTATTATTTTGATTGCGAATTTCACAACAATGAAGCAGAAAATAGGCCAGTTGGAAAAGCAGGATGCTATAAGCCTAACGGTTCATCAGGGAAAATAGCCCAGTAAGGAAAGGAAACAAGGGAAAATAAAATGTTAATGAAGAGTAACAACATTGAAATAAATATCTCCTATATAAACTATAAAAACTTTAACAAAACAAGAGGAAGAGAAACAAGTCAGAACAGGGTGCCCAAGTGTACCCTCAGACATTAAAACTCAAACACAAGACAGTGGAAGACCATGGTACAGAGGCTATGGCACTACCCAAGACTAGAGAACAATGGTTTTAATTTAGAGTGTCCTCCTAGAAGAGCTGCTTAACATAGCTAAAGAGTCTCTTCTACCCTTAATAAGAGGAAAATGGTCACAGAACAGTTCCAATGTCTTTTTTTTTTGTATCATTATAACAAATATATTAAGTTGATGAATTTCTTTATTTTAACAGACAAACGCCTGAAAATAAAGGTTTCTTTTCATAACTACGAATCATTGAATAGACAATTTAGTATTTCCATATTACTTTACTATATTATTATATTTATAAATAGACCAAAATCATTGATGGTAATTGATTTTATTTAGTAGATCTGGATGGGAATAAAAGTAATGATAAAATCCAGTGGAATAATAATAATAATAATAATAATAATAATAATAATGATAATAATAATAATAATGATAATAATAATAATAATATAAGTATTATTATTATTATTATTATTATTATTATTATTATTATTATTATTATTATTAGCTAAGCTACAACTAATTGAAAAAACTGAATGCTTCAAGCTCAAGGGCCCCAACAGGGAAAATATTATATGTGTTTATGATAACGTACTTCTATGTTTGACATACTATCATGAAATCATTTACTGTGGTGTTATTTACTTGTATAGTTAGTATTGAGTGTC
>NC_090729.1:185810017-185812517 GCF_036898095.1 Palaemon carinicauda | reverse complement strand
CTCCCTCTCCATCCAAGCTATGCCGAGGGAGGAGCAGGCAAAGGCTGCTGATGACTCAGCAGTTAGACCTATAGGCTTCCCCAAAACCCCCATGCTTAGGTCGCATGGATGATGAGGTTGCAGCGACCAAAGAAACTAGCAAGTTTGAGCGGGACTCGAACCCCAGTCTGGTGGTCACCATTCAGGGATGTTACCAAATAGGTGTAGTTTCAACGGAGAAATTTACAATGAGGTTTTTTATTGGCCCATTTTATTTTGCTTGGGGAATCTCTCTCCGATAAAATCCAGGGGATATTATTATTATTATTATTATTATTATCATTATCATTATCATTATCATTATTATTATTCGATATACTGTATTTCGAAGTGTTATATCCCCGGTTGCACTGATAATAGTGTAAAATGTGGTATCTATCGGGAACTTTACTAGTTCTGTAAAAAAAAAAAAAAAAGCAACAAAAAAGTTATCGAAATTATAACAATATAATTTATGGTATTCAATCTTCAAAATATTAATTTTATGTCTGCCAAATATCTAAACGTTTTTCTATAAGAATCAAACAGCATAAGACGGCTGTTTCTAATGACTATGTTAACAAGGCCTTGGCTCTCTATTGGCTTAACTCAGGTCAAAGGTCAAGACAGTAATCTATATGAAGGAGTTTCCCCAAAGAAATATTACGGAATCCTTTGTAATTATGTTTACCCAAGGTCAATATTTAGATTTAAGCCATTGTCTGTTTTCCAGAATTCCTGCATTAGATTTTTTTCGGTTAATTATTGGGTCCTCGCTAAAATTGACATCTTAGGTTTTCCATTTCCTGTATAAATGCAATGTTTTTTTTATTTATATTCTGATGATGTCACAAGCAAAACATAAACTAACTTTAATCAATTCTTCGTTTTTACTTTCGTGGCTATTGTGTATATATATATATATATATATATATATATATATATATATATATATATATATATATATATATATATATATATATATGTATGCACACACATACATTTATATATGTGTATGTATGTATGTATATATATATATATATATATATATATATATATATATATATATATATACACATTTATGTATGTATGTATGTATGTATGTATGTATGTATGTATGTATGTATGTATGTATAAGTGCTGGTTCCTAATATTTCTTTTTAAATATATACACAAAATGAAACTACGTTATCCTGCACAGAATATTCAAACGTATCCCTGAATATCTCCAAATATGTAAATGTAAACGTAATAGATGTCGCCGGATATCATGGTAATAGAATTTTTGAGAATTAGAAATCGTCCATCAACTAGAACCTCAACCAACATAAAAAAAAAAATCCTTTCAGATAGATTTTGTAATTTCCTAAAATCCTAATGATACTTGCAAAATCAAGGTTAATTTTGTCAAAATTGATAGTAACCCATTGCGTAATCTTAATAATGTAAAAAATAAAATAAAACAAATTCCTATAGTTAAATTTTGTACTTTCATAAAATCCTAATGATATTTGCTAAATCTGGCAATAGTTATGTGAAAATTACAAGTATTCCATTGCGTAATCTTGATAGTGTACAAAAAAATAAAAGTTTAGTTAAATTGAGTACTCTCCTGATATTTTCATGATGCTTGCCCATTACGTATTTCTGCTTACGTAAACAAAAATGAAAAATTCATACTAACAATAATAAAAAGAAGCAAAACGAGGCAAGGAGCATGACTGTATACTGGTAATGGTTTTATCAAAATTACTAGTAGCCCATTGTGTAAACCTGATACCGTAAAATCGTAAACAAACAGAATTATTATTATTACTATTATTATTATCATCATCATTATTATTATTATTATTATTATTATTATTATTATTATTATTATTATTATTATTATTATTATTTACTAAGCTACAACCCTAATAGGGAAAGCAGGATGCTCTAAGCCCAGGGGCCCCGACTGGGAAAATAGCCCAGTGAGGAAAGGAAACAAGGACAAAAAAATAAATAAATATTTCCTATATAAACTATAAAAGCTCTAACAAAACAAGAGAAAGAGAAATTAGAATAGTATGCCTGAACAAGAAAAAGTCAGGATAGTAGTTCTAAAAAGAAGCAAACCGAGGCAAGGAACATGACTCTGTGTCTGAGGGAAAGAGGAAAGGACAAGTTAATTTGCTAATGCTTAGAAAGAAGACTATTTCGCCTCGTAAATTCGTCCTTCTAACGTCGCCCAGGAAAGTCTTCGCTCGTTGGCTCGACTCCGCCAAGGTACACGACTCAAGGCTTAATCTCCCATCTAGATCTACAACTAAGGAGACCTTACGGCTTGAAAAAGATTCTCTTTTAATATTTCTTCTTAAAATTAATTTTTAAGGTTCGTTGGCAATACGGTCAGATTATTTCGTCTTTTGAAATATTTATTTTTGACGTTTCCTTAGATTTTCTAGGATGTATTAAAAGAAATATTATTATTTTTGAAGGTTCG
>NC_090729.1:185803080-185804517 GCF_036898095.1 Palaemon carinicauda | reverse complement strand
ATATATATATATATATATATATATATATATATATATATAGTCAGACACTTGGTCTATATCATACATACATACATATACCAAAGGCACTTCCCCCAATTTTGGGGGGTAGCCGACAACAACAAGAAACAAAACAAAAAGGGGACCTCTACTCTCTACGTTCCTCCAGCCTAACCAGGAACTCAGCCGAGTTCAGCTGGTACTGCTAGGGTGCCACAGCCCAACCTCCCACATTTCCACCACAGATGAAGCTTCATACTGCTGAGTCCCCTACTGCTGCTACCTCCGCGGTCATCTAAGGCACCGGAGGAAGCAGCAGGGCCTACCGGAACTGCGTCACAATCGCTCGCCATTCATTCCTATTTCTAGCACGCTCTCTTGCCTCTCTCACATCTATCCTCCTATCACCCAGAGCTTTCTTCACACCATCCATCCACCCAAACCTTGGCCTTCCTCTTGTACTTCTCCCATCAACTCTTGCATTCATCACCTTCTTTAGCAGACAGCCATTTTCCATTCTCTCAACATGGCCAAACCACCTCAACACATTCATATCCACTCTAGCCGCTAACTCATTTCTTACACCCGTTCTCACCCTCACCACTTCGTTCCTAACCCTATCTACTCGAGATACACCAGCCATACTCCTCAGACACTTCATCTCAAACACATTCAATTTCTGTCTTTCCATCACTTTCATTCCCCACAACTCCGATCCATACATCACAGTTGGTACAATCACTTTCTCATATAGAACTCTCTTTACATTCATGCCCAATCCTCTATTTTTTACTACTCCCTTAACTGCCCCCAACACTTTGCAACCTTCCTTCACTCTCTGACGTACATCTGCTTCCACTCCACCATTTGCTGCAACAACAGACCCCAAGTACTTAAACTGATCCACCTCCTCAAGTAACTCTCCATTCAACATGACATTCAACCTTGCACCACCTTCCCTTCTCGTACATCTCATAACCTTACTCTTACCCACATTAACTCTCAACTTCCTTCTCTCACACACCCTTCCAAATTCTGTTACTAGTCGGTCAAGCTTCTCTTCTGTGTCTGCTACCAGTACAGTATCATCCGCAAACAACAACTGATTTACCTCCCATTCATGATCATTCTCGCCTAACAGTTTTAATCCTCGTCCAAGCACTCTAGCATTCACCTCTCTCACCACTCCATCAACATACAAGTTAAACAACCAGGGCGACATCACACATCCCTGTCTCAGCCCCACTCTCACCGGAAACCAATCGCTCACCTCCTTTCCTATTCTAACACATGCTTTACTACCTGTGTAGAAACTTTTCACTGCTTGCAACAACCTTCCACCAACTCCATATAACCTCATCACATTCCACATTGCTTCCCTATCAACTCTATCATATGCTTTCTCCAGATCCATAAACGCAACATACACCTCCTTACCTT
>NC_090729.1:185780580-185798080 GCF_036898095.1 Palaemon carinicauda | reverse complement strand
GCTGATACCATATTCTCTATGATAATTTTAACATTGAATAATGCAAAATTAGTAAAAAACATTATTTTGTGGGGGATATGAATTTCAATACTTTGACTTGATACAATTAGATAAATAAATGTCAATCATTGTGTGGAATATGCAGATTATTTTAACCTCACTGTATTTGTTTGACTGGAATAATTGTAATATTCCAGAATAGAATACAGACTGATTATGATGAAGATTTTAAATTTGCATTATAGTAATTTATCATATTGTGCAATTATAAAAAGAAAAACTGATTTTATAGTCTCTTTTTATATTTCATATATGAAAGATCTGTTTTAATTTTGCTACTGTGCTTAAAATGTTTTACTCTAATTGTTCATTACTTCTCATATAGTTTATTTCCTTATTTCCTTTCCTCACTGTGCTATCTTTTCATGTTGGAGCCCTTGGGTTTATAGCATCCTGCTTTTCCCAGCAGAATTGTAGTTTACCTAATGATAATAATAATATTAATAATAATAATAATGCCTTGATCTTATAGCATCCTGCTCTTTCAACTAGGGTTGTAGCTTAGCTATTATTATTGATAATAATAATAAAGATAATAATAATAATAATAATCCCTTGGTCTTATAGCATCCTGTTTTTCCAACTAAGGTTGTAGCTTAGCTAATAATAATGATCATAATAAATCCTTTGGCTAACAAACTATGTAATATTCCACCTTTTCTTCATGCTGTTCTAATTTCTATCGTATTTTTCATCAGGAAACAATCCAGTAATCGATTGTGCCATAACGGGATATTTATTGCTGCATTTATATATATATATTTAGGCAAAGCGGATCCTCGTAAGACGGAAACATAGCAATTTGGAAATCGCTTCGATTAAAAAAAGAGCGTTATGGCGTCTGGAATCAACATAGAACCTTTGCTATTTCCATTAAGTTAATTACTTTATCAATCATAGAAAGAGTTCGTTCATCACATTACATATACCGGCGCAATTACATTTATCTTTCGTAGACGCAAAGACATTAACGGAATTGAGAAGTTATATTTAGGGGGAAAATCATGGATGGAATTTATGAAGCAATGTTAGTTGAACGGGTGTCCAATGAATCACTGATTGTCACCTTTGTGATTCAATTATTTTATTCAAATTTAGAGCCTCTGTTGTTTGTTTTGACAGACCTGGTGGAAAATGTTAAAAGTTTTGACTGAAAAACCACATTTTAAAAGGGAATCAAAGACAAGAACACCACCTAACCTAACATTCCAGACCTAACCTAATCTAGTAACCATATCCTTACCTACTGTACATATTAACCAGGGGTTGTTAACTGAAATCCTACGGTTTCAGTTATTTCACATTTTAGGGTTGTGGTGGCCGATGTGGTAACATCCGTGACTGGTGAACTCCAGACTGGGGTTCGAGTCCCGCTCAAACTCGTTATTATCTTTGGTCGCTGCAACCTCACCATTCCAGTGAGCTTAGGATTGGGGGGGAGCCTATAGGTCAATCTGCTGAGTTATCAGCAGCCATTGCCTGGCCCTCCTTAGTCCTAGCTTGTGTGGAGAGGGGGATAGGGCATTGTCCTACTCGATAGGGCAGTGTCACTGTCCCTTGCCCCCGCCATTCATGAGCGACCTTTAAACCTTTATGTATGGACTTGAATAGCTTACCATAGAGGATAATGGCCTATAAAGATCTAGAAATAAGAATATGAGACGATGGATAAGTTAGGAAATTTGATCCAGCAAGTACTCCATAAGATATGCAAATAACAAGACACCGAGTGCTCCCTCCCACGTGTCTAGATTGCTGTTATTAGCATATAGATGCGGTACTAGTGCCCCATAAACATGCAAATCAGACCGTCACGGATTATGGAAGGGATTCGTCCGCGGTAAAAGTGGAATAAAAAGGAATGCTTTTGAATCCCCACACTCCATTTTTGAAGTCTGTGTGTATTCTTTCAATAGGGAAGATACTGGTATTATAAGAGAGGGTTGTGGGGCAGACTGCGGATCATAGGACTGTATGGTACTGTGCTACTGGAGTGCAATTGAACTTTATTAAAAAGACATTGAGCTTATATGCAAGGACTTGCGAGCAAGAACGTCAAAAAAATTCCAACTAAATAAAACATGAGGTAACAGGCTTGCACAGGTTGGTCTATTAAACATGTAATCCTAAGGTACAGTTGGACATATGAGTCCCTTGTATACCTTGCTCCAAAGAATCGTACCCTATCACACTCTTACTTCATGGTGAGTAACCAAAAATATATTGTAGGGAGTGATGGCAGAGGTGGTGTGCTGGACTAAACACAGGAATTAGGCCCTAAGTAAGGGTTTGGGTGATTGATTAGCCACGACCCTGATTAAATGGAGGCTATGCTACTTTTCTTCTTCTGCATGCGAATATTATCTTTATAATGGTGATTAGATATAATAAACTTAATTTATAATAAGCAATTTAACTTTAAAAAATTGGTGACAATGATGTGAACAAATATGACTCCAGATAGTTGCTAAAAAATCAATCGGTTTTCTAAAAGATGCATAAAATAATAGTGATTAGATATTATAAACTTAATTTGCAATAAGCAATTCAACTTTAAAACATTGGTGTCAGTGATGCGAACAAATATGACGCCAGGTAGTTGCTAAAATATCAATCAGTTTTTTAAAAGATGCATACAATATGTCTCTTTTATCGACTCTCTTTTACCATTACTAGCAATTGTTAACCTGGCATAGTAGATCGGCCGCTGATGCTAAACGCGAGAATACGGTATATATCTATTGGAAACGTCCTTGACTGGCGTTCTGCCGGACTCGGGTTCGATACGGGTTTAAGCTCGTTATTTTCTTGTAGTGTTTGCAACCTCACCATCGTTGTGAGCAAAGAATATGGGGTTTTGGGGAGATAGTAGGTCTACATGTTGATTCATCAGTAACCATTGCCTGGTCCTTCCTGGTTCTAACATGGCTGGAGAAGGGGCTTAAGTGCTGATCATATGTACAGTTTATAAGGTCAGTCTCTGGGGTATTGTTCTGTCACTGTCCCTTGCCTCTGCCATTCACAAGCGGCCTTAAAACCTTTAAATACGCACACAAACTACAGTAGAGGGGCACACAGTAGAGTGCAGATCTCCGGCGCTGCAGCTTATTTCTCGACGTTTTGCTCAACCTTGACCTTTGACCTGAACCTGTATTAATTGGCATGGATTTTCGTACACTCAAATATGATCCAAGTTTGAAGTCTCCGGGACAACGATGTCCAAATTTATGGCTTGATTACGTGAATGGGAAATTTTGCTTGGCCTGACCTGTGACAACGATGTCCAAATTTATGGCTTGATTACATGAATGGGAAATTTTGCTTGAGCCTGACCTTGACCTTTGACCTTTTGACCTTGACTTTCCAAAATTTAATAATTTGCAGCTTTTTACATAACAGTTAATCCATGTAAGTTTCATTACTCTACGATTAAAATTGTGGCCAGGAAGGTGTTCACAAACAAACACACTCACATAAACATGGGCGAAAACATAACCTCTTTCCAACTTCGTTGGTGGAGGTAAAAATATTCTCATTATGGCATGATTATCATAACTTGCAACCAGTTCGAAACCAACAACGCCTAAATCTCAAATGCAATACGACCATCACCAACTGCAGCTAATGCTCTCAGAAAAGAAAGAAAGAAAAAATCGCAAATCACCCGGTAACCGGCGAATACCAGCCGTTGCCTGAATCAGGCTTCTGGCTACCAGGGTTAAAAGTATTCTTTGAACTCTGGTGGCTACGACCCCTGCGATGAACATCTATCTTTTTTTTTTCTGGGGGGGGGGGGGCGGTTGGAGGGGCGTGGTGGTTAGTAACATATGCAGTATTTGGAATGAACGCGTCTTGGAAAGCCGTCCCTTTCCTTGTAATGCCGTGAAATATTGCACTTTCAGAAGTATTGGTTATCTTTCAGCAACCCGATTCTCTATATGCCTTGAACGTCTTGGTTGGTTGGGCGAGATTCCAGAGGTCTCCATTAAGCTTCGTATCCTTTTGTTACCTCCGTCAACTAAGTTGGCAGGAGGTTATGTTTTACTTCCTGTTTGTGTGTATTTTTTTGTGACATCTTCATGCCCACAATTTCACTCGTAGAGTAATGAAACTTGCATGGATTAACTGCTATGTAAAAAGCTGGAAATGATTACATTTTTGAAGGTCAAGATCAAAGGTCAAGGTCATGGCCAAGCAAAATGTCCAATTCACGCAATCAGCCATAAGTTTGGACATCGTTGTAACAGAGAATTCAAACTTGGTTCATATTTGAATGTATGAAAATCCAGGTCAATTAATACACGGTAAGGTCAAAGGTTAAGGCCAAGATCTAGCTGAAGGTGGAGAAATAAGCTGCCGGTAATATGAGAATGAGTAATGTAATCAATATTTGGTTATAGCAACAACATAATCTGAAGCTCTTTATGTAGGCTACCTTTTACCTGCACCTACTTATTATTCTTCTCTACATATGTTCACAATTCATCTTTTAAATTTCGTTGTCCAACTTATCCTTGGTAAATGATCTCCTCTATTCCAATAACGGACCCCTTCATCATCATCATCATCATCATCATCATCATTTACTGCTGCGCTTATTGACGCAAAGGGCTTCGGTTTGATTTCGCCAGTCGTCTCTACCTTGAGCTTCTAAATCAATACTTCGCCATTCATCATCTCCTACTTCACGCTTCATAGTCCTCAGCCATGTAGACCTGGGTCTTCCAACTCTTCTAGTGTCTTGTGGAACACAGTTTAAAATTTGGTGAAATAATCTCTCATAGAGAGGAATAATGCCTAAAGCAGGAGCACTGTAAACATTCTTTGAATGTCTTTACATTGTCATTTCGACCCCTATCTGGACCTAGATTTTAACCTCCGACTTTATTTCAGTCTACATTTCATTTCTTCCATCTTGCTGTCCAACCATTTGACTTCCAATCATATATACAGCAACTGGAGGAGATTCCTTCAATTTCACAGAGCTATTGAACGGCCTCCCAGGCCCCAGTGCCTGACTTATGTGTCTCCTTGAAAAGCCAACAAATGTCCACGGATTTTGTCATGAGGTTTAGGTCAGCAGACGAGGTTACGGATATTCATATATTCTTATTTTAGGAGTTGTATCATCTACAAATTGATCAGAAACTGGCCAAGGATACTAGTCTTGATACGTAGTGTTTATAAGCAACTTGTAGATTGGGTCACAAGTGTCATTATCATAGCATTGGTCAGAAACTGTCCAAGGATACTGCAGTCTTGATACATAGTGTTTATAAGCAACTTGTAGATTGGGTCATAAGTGTCATTATCATAGCATTGGTCAGAAACTGTCCAAGGATACTGCAGTCTTGATACATAGTGTTTATAAGCAACTTGTAGATTGGGTCACAAGTGTCATTATCATAGCATTGGTCAGAAACTGTCCAAGGATACTGCAGTCTTGATACATAGTGTTTATAAGCAACTTGTAGATTGGGTCACAAGTGTCATTATCATAGCATTGGTCAGAAACTGTCCAAGGATACTGCAGTCTTGATACTTAGTGTTTGTAAGTAACTTGTAGGTTAGGTCATAATTGTCATTATTATAGCATATTTTATTATACTTACCACTGGGTCACTTCAGCTTAACTTTTTATTTCATCAACAAACATTTATTTCGGAGTAATTTTTGTTTATATATTATCGTACTGTGAATATGTTATATACCAATTTTCACAAGGTTTTCGTCATTTATTTCATTTATGACATCTGGCTACCATAAAAAAATATGATATTTTGTAGATTTGTAATAAAATCACTTGAATAATCTTGTCTTTTATCTTTCAACAGGAAAACCCGGCTGTTACAGCTTCAGATGCCATTGGGTGGTGAGTACATGACAAGTAGTATTTTGTAGTGTTTTGTAATAACGCTTAACCTTAGACCTTTAAATGAACGATGCATTTTTTTTTTTTCAATGTAGGTGGTTGTTGAAATGCAAAGGTGAATCGTTATGTTTGAAGTGTTAAAAATTATGCCACATCAAATAGACAAAAGAAAGCAACCTTATTGCTCCTTATTATAAGGCCCATTATAGATTGGAGATTAAAACATACACTGCACTCGTTGTCTTATGGTTAGTGCATTATAACTAACACATCAAGCAATCTACTAAAGTGTGATTCTCTCTCTCTCTCTCTCTCTCTCTCTCTCTCTCTCTCTCTCTCTCTCTCTCTCTCTCTCTCTCTCTAGTGGTAGAAATGTAATAGCTTCAATAAATATGGTCGTCGAATTTCAAAAAAGATTTTCTTATAGGAATTTACCGCTATGAAGTTTTTTATCACTTACAAAATGTTACTTTGAAGAATGTTATAATATAAATTTCGATATCAATTTAATTTAATATTAATTGAATTTTCAATACAACATCTCGTACCTCAGATTGTGCTGCGTATT
The DNA here is from genome assembly GCF_036898095.1 of Palaemon carinicauda. Lineage (NCBI taxonomy): Eukaryota > Metazoa > Arthropoda > Malacostraca > Decapoda > Palaemonidae > Palaemon > Palaemon carinicauda. Next base: position 185,791,580 of record NC_090729.1, on the reverse strand, counting down.
TTGTCTAGCGTATTTTCTTTGTAATGACGGTTATGATTATCTGGTTGTTCATGAAGATTATTATAATAATAATAATAATAACAATTATTATTATTATTATTATTGTTATTATTATTAATATTATTATTTTTATTATTATTATTGGTATTATTATTACTATTATTATTATTATCATAATTATTATTATTATTATTATTATTATGACTTTTCTCTGACCCCTTACAACATTGGTTATTGAAACTGTCACCTGCCTCTGCCTTTCATGAGCGGACTTCATACTTTAAATCTGACTAGTCAAAAAAAAAAACTTATCTCAACCTCGCTGATATAGAATTAACAATTCCAACAATAATAGAAATAATAATAAGAAATGCAATATAGAATATGCATGCAATACGTGTATCTACCGTCTCAGATCTTGCTTAGGACGGCCAAGCTTTTTCCATTTTGGAGTCACTTTACTCATAAAGCGTAGCCTGTGGGATAAATGGCCCCGGTGTAAAGGATTCAAGTTACCCCCCGTTTCAAATTACCCCCCGGTAACTTGAAACCGGTTTCAGATTACCGGGGGGGGGGGGTAGTTTGAAACCGGTTTCAAGTTACCCCCTCTGTTTTCAAGTTACCCCCTCAACAGAATGATAAATAATTCATGTGACATCGCAAATATGTATCATGCATTTATTGTTGGCTTCGCAGCAGTAGGAAAAGTAGTTTAATCTGGTATTTAAGACCAAAAATTGTGTATTAGTGAATTATATGACACGTTAAAAGTCATAGACTGTCTCGGTCGAATATGCGCCCATGACTGATAATGGAATATCCGACATTTATTAGCTAAGATATAAACATAAGACGGATAAAGGCTGGATATTAATAAACGATACCAATAGGTGAAACAATACACGTATATACATATAACCTAATGATTGTGTTGACCCTGATTAAAAGCAATTTATTATTATTCATAAATGATGAGATCCTGCGCAAAAACGAGGGGGGTAATTTAAAACCAGGGGGGTAGCATAAAACCGGTTTCAAATTACCCCCGGGGGTAGCTTGAAACCGGTATCAAGTTACCCCCCGGTAGTTTGAATCCGGTTTCAAATTACCGGGGGGTAAGATTTGGAGGGGGGTAATTTGAAACCGGTACACCTGGATATTTCGCAATACACAATAAAAAGCGAAATCTAAACAAACCGAGAATATCCGAGACTTACGATATTCTAATGAAAACAGACATATTGGATTATCTCGGCCTTGAGGAAATCTCCGAGATATGCGAAAAATATGTTTCCTCGGTTTCGTTTCCATCACAATTTATTTCCAGAATATATTTCTGTTGCGTCTTGTGTTCTTCATCTTTGAACTGGTTTGGTTTGAGACGTGCGAATTGTTCTATGCTAGTGTACGCGACCCGTCAGGAATGTGGGATGAATATTTATAAATAGACACACGCAGGCACACGTAACCCCAACCCCCACCCCTCTCAGCAGGGTATGGTTACTTCCTCTCCTCCCTGCCCGAAGGATATGGGGAGTTCAGCGTGACCGAAATATATATATATATATATATATATATATATATATATATATATATATATATATATATATATATATATATATATTGAGGCCTTTTGCGTCAATAGACGTAGGAAATTATATATACTGTATATATATATATATATATATATATATATATATATATATATATATATATATATATATTTATATATATATATATATATATATATATATATATATATATATATATATATATATATATGTATATATATATATATTGAGTCCCTTTGCGTCAATAGATGTAGGAGGACATGATATATATATATATATATATATATATATATATATATATATATATATATATATATATATATATATATATATTATATATATGTATATATATATAGATATAGATATAGAGAGAGAGAGAGAGAGAGAGAGAGAGAGAGAGAGAGAGAGAGAGAGAGAGAGAGAGAGAGAGAGACTTGCTCTTCATCCAAAGCGGGGAGGGGGATAGACAGAGATGTGCGATAAGGTGTATGCTTTTCAATGAAGCAGTGATGTGACTAACAAAATAGGCTTATAGGTGATTTTCTTTCTCAAAAAGTTACCATCATTTATTTATTGTTATCCCAAGAAGTTCTAAAGGATAGTTGTGTGTACATCAGAAATACGTTAGTACCTATAGATTTGTTTTGGTTTATAAAATTATTATTACGACATTGAGAGAGATGCCCGATAAGGGAAATAGTTTAATGGATATAAAACCAAGCATACTCTTATTGATACCCGATGTTCTTGGGAAAATTATTGCCTATTTGTATAATTCTAGCGTTCTTAATGGTATCTATCCAAATTCATTGAAAACTGGTCGAGTAATTCCAGTCTTTAAGTCTGGTGATATATTGAAAATTTGCAATTACAGACCTATAACAAATCTCCTGAATATTAATAAGATTTTTGAGTTGCTTACCTATAAACGCATGATAAAATTTATTGATCAATTTAATATTCTCTCAGATCTCCAGTATGGGTTTCGGAAGGCGAAGAATACTACGCTGGCTATTTTTAGACTGACTAGCGACTTATTACAAACTTATCATGAGAAGTCCTATACAGTTGCCTTATTTCTCGATCTGAGTAAGGCTTTTGACAGCATAAATAGGACACTGCTTTGTGAAAAGTTATCAATTTATGGATTTAGAGGGGTTACAAATTTGTTTTTGTCATCGTATATGTCCGATAGAAAGCAGTATGTAAACATTGGCGACTATAAGTCTAGCATTAGACCAATTGAATTTGGAGTTCCTCAGGGATCTGTTTTGGGACCATTATTATTTAACATTTTCATAAATGATATAGTGAAAGTCGGAAGCGCTAAAAAGATTTTATTTGCGGATGATGCTGTATTTTACGTCACCGATAGTTCGTTTGATTTATGTATTGAAAAGGTAGAAACATTCATCGCCGATCTTTCAGAGTGGCTTCGGAATAATAAATTAGTAGCAAATGTAAATAAAACAAAATTAATGATGGTTACGCCAAGACCTATTAACAATCTCCCTGATATATATTTTAATGAAAGAAAGTTAGAGTGGGTCTCAAGTATAAAATATTTAGGAGTAACTATTGATAATAGGCTAAGTTTTGCTCTTCAAGCAAGTGAAATAAATAGGAAAATAAGTAAAATGCATGGTGTTTTTTACTCCCTATCATCTCTAGTGCCGCAGAGAACGTTACTAACAATTTACCAATCACTAGTCTACCCTATCATAACCCAAAATATCTTAATCTGGGGGGGAATTTCTGAAGCCAACTTGAGCAGTATTAAGGTGATGATGAATAACATCCTTCGGTGCATTCTGAGGGTTCAGCGCGACGAAAATAATATTCCTTTATTGCCTGTAAATGATATGTATAAGACGTTAGCATTGCTTAAATTTAATGACCTATATAAGTACCATGTATTAAAATTTCTGCACCTAGTTCTGTATAAGAATACTGAATTATTCGAAAAACATTACATGCCTTTGTTGCCCACACACACATACAGAACAAGAGGTAAAAGAATAAATCTTCCGGCAGTTCGTTTGGAAGTGGAAAAGAGGTTTGTCATTTTTCAGAGTTGTAAGCTCTTAAACGAGCTGCCCGATGATCTTCTAGAACCCCAGACGGACTATTCTCTCAAAGTCAGGTATAAGCGTTTGGCTTTGTCTACCTATTAGTATTTGTTCGGTGATAGAATTAACTTTGTGTGTTTTCAGCCTCATTTTCAAACTTGTTATTTAGTTATATGTAATGAGTCAAGATTCAAGAATCGCTTTAATTTTGTGATTAGTAAATGAAATCCTCAAGTGGTGAATTGTTTTTATATGATTCTGCACGTTAGCCAAGTTTGTTTCTCTGCTTTAATGTTTATATTTGTAGTTGGTACTTCAAATAGTAAATAACTTCAAGTATTTATTGCAAAGTCTATTTTGAGATAAGTAGTGTAGTCCTTTTATCAAGTGTTATTTTAATAATGTCAAAATGTTACTTTAAGTTATATATGCCATAGCAGGGAAAAACCCCTATTGGCTTCTTACTGTATGAATGTACATAAGAATAAATAAAGTGTGTGTATTATTATTATTATTATTATTGTTGTTGTTGTTGTTGTTGTTGTTGTTGTTATAAAACATAAAATATATAGAAATCATATCGGAACTGTTTAAGACACTTCTCAGCTCCAAATTTATTGAGCTAGACCAATTTGACAGTGATTTGAATAAAACTCTATTAAGCAGTTAATAATGCCAATAACATGACTTATAATATACATGAGCATTCTTAAAATGGTTTCCAGATAATAATGAAAAATACATCTTCCTCAAATGTCTTATATACATACATGAGAAGAAAAGACACTGATCAAATTGTTCTTTAAAAGGATGCCAGAAATAAATGAAATTTTATTAATCATATCCATAGCATCTATAACAATGTTATCACGGATAGAGGATGTTTAAGATAAAGCAAAACGAAACTTAATTCCTTTTTCAGGGTTATAAACTGGAGCGAAAGGATAAAAATTCAAAAGAAGAGTTTCAAAGTAAAACAAGTAAAAAGAAAAAAATTAAACTAAAGAAGTATTGAATTTTCTCTACTTTAGAGAGCAGTATCCAAAGGGAAATTCTATTATTATTATTATTATTATTATTATTATTATTATTATAATTATTATTATTATTATAATTTTTATTATAATTATTATTACTATAGTTATTATTATTATAATTATTATTATTATTATTATTATTATTATTATTATTATTATAAGCTAAGCTACAACCTTAGTTGGAAAAGCAAGATACTATAAGCCTCAGGGCTCCAACAAGGGAAAATAGCCCAGTGAGGAAAGGAAACAAGGAAATAGAAAACTACAAGAGAAGTAATAAACAATCAAAATAAAATATAATTAGAACATTAACAACATGAAATTAGATCTTTTATATATAAACTATAAAAAAAATAGGAGGAAGAGAAATAAGAAAAACAGCGTGTCCGAGTGTACCCTCAAGCAAGAGAACTACAAAGGCTTCTCCCAAGACAGGATCTGAAATACAGCTTCAGAATTAGAATAGATCTAGATAACTGATACATGAAATACTAAGCCGTAAGGTTTTTCTCGCTGAATGTGACCTTCCAGAAATTTTCAGAAATAGCGATGCAATATTCAGCAGTAGAGAAATACGTTTACAAGTGCTGATTTTTTTTTTCCTCGGGAAAAGCCGTGATCAGCATTCGATCGAAGGATATATATTCCGTTTGAGATATTTACATATTCAAATTTTATTTATCTTAATGTCTGTACATTTGCAAAAGCTTTGTTAGTATTCGATCGAAAGATATTTATTCTGTTTGTGATTTTAGCATTTGAAACTTTTATTTTTACTCTTAATGTCTGTACATTTTCAAACGGTTCATCAATATCCGATCGTAGGATATTTATTCTGTTTTAGATATTAGCATATTTAATACTTTTTCATCTTAATGTTTGTTCCTTTTCAAAAACTTTATAAGTATTCGATAGAATGATATTTTTTCCGTTTGAGATATTTACATATTAAATATATATATATATATATATATATATATATATATATATATATATATATATATATATATACATATATATATATATATATATATATATATATATATATATATATATTTCTTTTTATTGAATGTACATTTTTAAAAGCTTTATCCGTATCCGTAGGGAATTTATTTCGTTTGAGATAGTTTACATATTATTTTTTTTTCTTTATCTTAATGAGTGTACATTTTCAACTCTTTATCAGTAGGATATTTATTTCTTTGGGATATTTACATATTAAAAAAGTTTTTCTTAACCTTAGTCACTACATATTATTATTATTATTATTATTATTATTATTATTATTATTATTATTATTATTATTATTATTATTATTAGCTAACCTACAACCTTAGTCGGAAGAGCAGGATACGTCAGAATTCGATTGTAGGATATTTAATTCGTTTGAGATAAGTACATATTAAAACTTTTTTCTATGTTAATAACTGTACAGTTGGATACACAAGTCCCTGATACACCTTCCTTCGAAGAAGTGCACCTTGTCACTCCATTAATTCGCGGTGCTAACCTGACTGATAGTGTAGGAAGACGACTAACCAAACTGATAGTGTAGGAGGGCGACTAACCAAACTGATAGTGTAGGAAGGAAACTAAACAAATTGGTAGTATAGGAAGGCGACTAACCAAACTGATGGTGTAGGAAGGTGACTAACCAAACTGATAGAGTGGGAAGGCGACTAACCAAATTGATAGTGTAGGAAGGCGACTAACCAAACTGATAATGTAGGAAGGCGACTAACCAAACTGATAGTGTCAGAAGGCAACGAAACAAATTGGTAGTATAGGAAGGCAACTAACCAAACTGATAGTGTAGGAAGGCGACTAACCAAACTGATAGTGTAGGAAGGCAACGAAACAAATTGGTAGTATAGGAAGGCAACGAAACAAATTGGTAGTATAGGAAGGCAACTAACCAAACTGATAGTGTAGGAAGGCGACTAACCAAACTGATAGTGTAGGAAGGCAACTAAACAAATTGGTAGTATAGGAAGGCGACTAACCAAACTGATAGTGTGGGAAGGCGACTAACCAAACTGATAGTGTAGGAAGGCAACTAACCAAACTGATAATGTGGGAAGGCGACTAACCAAATTGGTAGTGTAGGAAGGCGACTAACCAAACTGATAGTGTAGGAAGGCAACTAACCAAACTGATAATGTGGGAAGGCGACTAATCAAACTGATAGTGTGGGAAGGCAACTAACCAAACTAATAGTGTAGGAAGGCGACTAACCAAATTGGTAGTGTAGGAAGGCGACTAACCAAACTGATAGTGTGGGAAGGTGACTAACCAAACTGATAGTGTGGGAAGGCGACTAACCAAACTGATAGTGTAGGAAGGCAACTAAACAAATTGGTAGTATAGGAAGGCGACTAACCAAACTGATAGTGTGGGAAGGCGACTAACCAAACTGATTGTGTAGGAAGGCAACTAAACAAATTGGTAGTATAGGAAGGCGACTAACCAAACTGGTAGTGTAGGAAAGCAACTAAACAAATTGGTAGTATAGGAAGGCGACTAACCAAACTGATAGTGTGGGAAGGCGACTAACCAAACTGATATTGTAGGAAGGCAACTAAACAAATTGGTAGTATAGGAAGGCGACTAACCAAACTGATAGTGTGGGAATGTGACTAACCAAACTGATAGTGTAGGAAGGCGACTAACCAAACTGATAGTGTAGGAAGGCGACTAACCAAACTGATAGTGTAGGAATGTGACTAACCAAACTGATAGTGTAGGAAGGCGACTAATCAAACTGATAGTGTGGGAAGGCGACTAACCAAACTGATAGTGTAGGAAGGCAACTAACCAAACTGATAGTGTGGGAAGGCGACTAATCAAACTGATAGTGTGGGAAGGCGACTAACCAAACTGATAGTGTAGGAATGTGACTAACCAAACTGATAGTGTAGGAAGGCGACTAATCAAACTGATAGTGTGGGAAGGCGACTAACCAAAACGATAGTGTAGGAAGGCAACTAACCAAATTGATAGTGCAGGAAGGCAACTAACCAAACTGATAGTGTAGGAATAGATGGACTGTGGTAGTGGGCGTGGCCAAACACAGGGACTCTCCACACAGTAACGGAGTGCCTGGGTGCCTGAGGTAGTCGAGCTTCCCACAAACCTGAATGATTTATCCTTTTCCTGGTTTCCTAAAAAAATTTCTCAATTACTCCAAATCCTCTTAGTAACCACTTTTAATTAAATCATTTGATGAACACCAAATAACCTCATATCCTCCAATTCCTATTTATTTTTACTTATCGCTGCGCAGATATCAAAATGCGTTTTGAATATTCTCATTTTCAAAAGTGGGATAACGTTAACAAATTGCCAAAAAAAAAAAAAATAAATAAATAAATAAAAAATGCCTATTGAGGTGAGATGATCTCAAATGCATTTGGAATATTTTTATTTTCAAAAGAGGGATAACATTAACAAATTAAAAAAAAAAAATAAATGTAATATAGCTCTATTGAGGAGAAATGATTTCGTCAGATTTGATGTCAGTAAATCTTTTTGAGTGAATGTATTTTTTATGGGATTTGTTTTTCATTAGCAAATGTCTTGATTGAAAATCCTGAAGTGGTATTAATACAGCTTTCATATAACATAGCTTAAGGGAAAAAGATAAGATTGCAAATTAATGCTCACATGTATATTTACTAAAAAGTACTGGTGGAGCTAGAAAAAAATATCAGAAATGTGGAAAAGATTATTTGAAAGGAGTATTGAACTCAGGTTAACTACTACTACTACTACTACTACTACTACTGCTACTACTACTACTACTACTATTATTATTATTATTATTATTATTATTATTATTATTATTATTATTATTATTATAAGAACGATTAATTTTTAGATGCATTTTCACTTTAGATGTAGCATATATACTTTATTATATTATGTTATTTTCTCAAATGGAAGTTTTCATAATTTCGATATTTATAGTAGACTGATTAACTATTGAGTGTATATATATATATATATATATATATATATATATATATATATATATATATATATAATATATATAATGTGTGTGTATATATATGTGTATATATATATATATATATATATATATATATATATATATATATATATATACATATATTTATTGATGTGTGTGTACTGACTTATTTATTTCTTTACTCATTCTGAAATAATTTCCGTATGCACTGGCATTTGCTATTAGGCCTCATCTCAATACATAAATTTAAAAAAAACATTTCCTTTTTCTCATTTTATTCCAAAACATTCGATTATTACCACCTACTGCCTCTTTCCTTTACGTCTCTCCCTCCTTTTCATTAACCATAGTCCCTTTTCATCTCTCTTCCTCCCTCCCCATTCCAACCATTCCTCGCCTTTTTACTCCATCGAATTCTCCTCTCTCTCTGCCTGTTCTCTCCTTCGTGTCTACTACTTCTTACTTCATACGTTTATTACTTCGCTTAGTTGTTTGCATTTTCGTCTGGTCGGGTTTTCCTCCCCTAGCTATGATGAATAATTTTGCCTACGTACTGGTTAGGAAAATATTATTATTGCTTATATCAATATAAATTTTTATGCGTATAATGATATATTTTTAAGCATAGTTATTTTACTATTTTATTTAAAGGGTATAAATAGCAACACTAAAAAAAACTGAAACACAATCTTTAATGCAATATTAATGTACACAGTAGAGGCTATTAAGTATAAATAATTGGTTTTTAAAAGATACTTTCACTAGGTTAACCTTGGATATTTCTGGATAGTAAATATATTTTGTATGTTTCAAACTAAAATTTTTTGTAGAGGCATAAATATTTCCCATATATATATATATATATATATATATATATATATATATATATATATATATATATATATATATATATATATATATATATATATGTATATTATATATATATATATATATATATATATATATATATATATATATATCTGTCACGTTCAGGGGGAAGAGGGAGTAATCATACTCTGGTGAGAAGGGTTACCCCGAAATGTACAGCGGGTTGTAGTTAGGAAACGGGGAGGGTTGAATCTGTGCTTGTGTGTATAGCTAACTAAACATTTAGACGTAATATTTGACGGCTCGGGTACACCAGGGAATATAGATGAAGTAGTGAAATATACCAGAATTTATATATACGTTATAAGCACTAGGCAAACCTCCTTTGAAATCTGTGTCTGGATATGTATTTAAAGGTTTAAAGGCCACTCATGAATGGCAGCGACAAGGGACAGTGACATTGCCCTATCAAGCAGAACAATGTCCTAGAAACTGACCATATATATATATGATCAGCGTCCAAGCCCCTCTTTCCATCCAAGCTAGGACCAAGGAGGGCCAGTCAGTGGCTGCTTATATCTCAGCAGATAGACCTATAGGCTCCCCCAAACCCCATCCTGAGGTCACAGAGATGGTGGAGTTGCAGCAACCAAAGAAACTATCGAGTTTTTGCGGGACTTGAACCCCAGTCTGGCGTTTACCAATCAGGAAAGTTACCACATGGGCCACCACAACCCTAATAAAGCAGGGAGACATTTCATGATTTCCTGCTACATTCTGCTGCTGTTGTTGATTAAAAGGGTCTCTGAGACAGTTAGAAAGGGTAAATGTAGTCAATTCTTTTTAGTGAGGCAGATTAGCACGGACTCGCATCAGTACCCTTTTACCTCGGAATATTTTCCTGCTCGCTGATTGGTTGGACACGATAATTTTAACCAATCATATAGCAGGAAACTTTTTCGAGCTGAAAGGGCACCGCTGCGAGTTAGTGCAAATGTGCCTCATGCAAATGTGCCTCATTAAAAAAAAATTGAGTATATTAAGATATACCAGGATTTTTTCATAAGTCATATATCTAGGCAAACCTACCTTGAAATATATGTGTGGACATATATGCGTAATAAAATGGAAATGTCTCTCTGTTACATTCTGCTGTTAAAAATAAAAACTTGGGCAAAAATTGGAAGGGTAACTACAGGAACATAAGCTTTGACTCTCCAGATTGCCATTAAAGATGAACTTTAGAAAGAGCTTCAGCTTAGAGCGTTCGAACGAGCTTGACCTATTCAGCTTGTAGTATTAAAAATTATTATTCGATTCGTTTTCCATTTTCTAAGAAGGAATTTTATACTAAATATCGAGAAATTAATATCCAATGGAGGGTTTTGCTCTCTCTCTCTCTCTCTCTCTCTCTCTCTCTCTCTCTCTCTCTCTCTCTCTCTCTCTCTCTCTCTCTCTCAAAGAAGGCATTTTAATTTAAGTATGGGAAATTAAGATCCAATCGAGTGCT
>NC_090729.1:185769193-185774193 GCF_036898095.1 Palaemon carinicauda | reverse complement strand
ACCCAATCCTTAGCATCCTTAGAAATGCCGTGCCAAATGAAGTTTGCCTTCAGCAGCTGTGCAGTAGAACGGCACGAGGGATGTGAAAGGCCGTGAATGAAATCAAACACCTGTCGGCGCATGGGAGCAGGAATCCAAGGTCGCGGTCTACCAGTACTGACGTCACAGAGGAGGGTGGTGTTGGAGTCTTCGAGGGGAAAATCTTCCCAACGGAGGGACGTGCAGGATGTCCTACAAGCTTGATACTCTGGATCCTGTCGTTGGGCTTCAGCCAGGGCATTGTAATCCAATCCCAGTTGAACGGCAGCCAACGTGTTTCTTGACAGGGCATCGGCAACGGGATTCATTTTCCCAGGGACGTAATGGAGGGTGCAATTGTATTCAGCCACGGCGGAGAGATGTCGGCGTTGACGGGCGGACCAGGCGTCAGACTGTCGAGTGAAGGCGTGCACCAGAGGCATGTGGTCTGTGCGAATGACGAAGGGCGTACCTTCTAAGAAATGGCGAAAGTGACGGACAGCCAAGTGCACCACCAGCAATTCTCGATCGAAGGTAGAATAACCCGATTCTGCCTAGGACAGTTTTCTGCTGAAGAAGGCCAATGGGCGGGGCGAGCCTTTGACCACCTGCTCGAGTACTACACCAATAGCGACGTCGCTGGCATCGGTGGAGAGAGGGAGAGGGACGTGTGGGATAGGAAAAGTGAGAGCCGCAGCAGTTGATAGGGCCTTCTTTGCATTGCAGAAGGCTGCTTCTTGAAGGGGACTCCACTTCAGGTCCTTTGGCTTTCCCTTGAGGGATGCGTAGAGGGGAGCAAGAGTGGCGGCAATGGCTGGCAGAAAACGGTGATAATAGTTGATCATGCCCAAGAATTCCTGCAGAGCTTTGATGGTCGAGGGCGCGGGGAAGTTCTGAACGGTTGCTACCTTCTCAGGGAGGGGATGGACTCCTTCAGGAGTGATACGGTGCCCTAAAAACGACACTTCGTTGGCGCCAAAGGTACACTTGTCGTACCGGACTACAAGGCCGTTTTGTTGAAGGCGGTCGAGCACGATGCGCAGGTGACGGAGGTGTTCCTCTTTTGAGGAGGAGAACACAAGTATGTCGTCCACATAACATACACAGAAAGGGAGGTCCCCTAAGATGCCATCAATGAGACGTTGAAACGTTGCCCCAGCATTACGAAGGCCAAAACAGGAGTAATTGAAGGTGTATGTACCAAAAGGAGTGGTGATGGCGGTCTTGGGGATGTCTTCTGGGTTCATAGGCCCCTGATAATACCCCTTCACGAGGTCGAGCGTAGAGAAAACCTTCGCTTTGTGCAGGTAGGAGGTCACGTCGGCAATGTTTGGGAGGGGGTAGTGATCCGGTTCTGTTTGCATGTTCAGGCGCCTGTAATCCCCGCACGGACGGAGGGAGCCGTCTTTCTCCAGAACGATGTGTAAGGGTGACGACCATGGGCTGGAGGCCTTTTGGCAAAGGCCCATTTTCTTCATTTCGGCGAACGTCTGTTTGGCGGCTACCAATCGTTCCGGTGCCAGACGTCTGAATTTTGTGAAGACTGGGGTCCCGTCGTCTTGATATGGTGATAAATACCGTGCTTGGCAGGAACCGTGGGCGTTTGGCGAAGTTCTGGACGGAAAACTTCCGGGTACGACGTGAGGAGGTGGGCGTAGGCATCCGTGGGTGCGCTGATGTGGAGAGCGAGGTTAGAGGGGGGGGGGTGAAGAGGTGTCGACAAGTACGAGTCTGCGTTGACCAATCGTCGGTGGCCGACATCGACCAGAAGGTGGAAATGAGAGAGGAAATCCGCACCGAGGATTGGCATTGTGACGTCAGCAACGAGAAACTTCCAATTGAATTTACCGTTTCCGAATGATAATGTGAGGTTCTCGTAACCATAGGTTGGTATCGCAGATCCGATGGCAGCTACTAAGCGGACGTCGGCAGATGTAGACAGACTACGTCGTGCCTTGAAGTTTCCTTGGCAAAAGAGAACGACAAGCACCCGTGTCTACCAAAAATCGCACGCCCGTTCCTGCATCCTGTAAAAAGAAAAGATTAGAAACATGGGAGGCCACCTCCACAAGCGATGGCCTACTTACACGTTTTTTGGCCACTGACAATCCTTGGCACATTTCTTCCCGGTTGCCCCGAATCTGAAGTGGTAGTAGCAAAACTGCGGCGGATGGGAGGTAGTAAGTGGCTGTAGAAGTCGTTCGTTGGGGCGCGAGCGATTGGTGGGTGGTGGGCGGCTTTGTCGCCGCTTCGGCACGTCACGGGGTAGGCGTGTATGTCCTACGGCATTCATGTCAGCTTCGGTTGACGTTGAATAGGCATCCTCGTCGTCAGGGGTGGAGGCGTTGATGGAGGTCTTGAAGTGGCTGTCCATAAGGGCGTCGGCTTTGGTCATCAAGTCCTTTATGGGTAAACTATCGACATCAGGTATGGCAGCGCGTACAGGTTCGGGTAAACGGCGTATCCAAAGGGCACGAAGTAGGTTCACCTCACGAAGAGAGCCGTCTGCGGCAGGTTGAAGGCGAGCGATACTGGTCATTTCCCTGAGGGCAAGCGAAGCCCTTTGGTCCCCCAGCGGTTGTTGCGAGAGCTGAAAAAGCTTTGCTATACGGGCGGCTGGCGACGGCGAGTACTGCTGCAGAAGGTATGTTTTGAGGGCGTCATACGCTATTGGGGTGTCTCCTTGTTCACAAAGCCATTCGGATATTTTTGGGAAGGTGTCCTCGGGTATCGCCGCGAGAACATAATCCGCTTTGGTGGTCGAGCGAGTCACGCCCCTGATACGAAACTGGACTTCTGCGCGCTGAAACCAAGCAAACGCCTCTCCGCTGGCGAACGGTGAAAGTTTCAATGGGGCGGCCGCAGCGCCAACTGCTGTAGTAGAGTCCGGCATAGTACCAACGATGGAGGGGCGAGGGAGGTGGGGGTGGAAGCCAGTGGAGCTAGTCGACTTCCGGGGTCACCAATGTGACGGTGCCGAGTGAGGGTTGTGAACTCAAAGGCAGGATGCAATCAACTGAGTTGTTTATTAAGGAACACTCTCCTTTATATACAAAACCTCAAGGCAACAGGACATGACCTGTTCGAGAGACAGACAATGTTAGAGAGCAAAACGGAGACATGATCATTCAGGTTCTTTTTAGTGCGAGGGAAGAGCGCAGATACAAGCATAATATATAAAAAAATAATTATGTACAATTGTGTGACACACGGTTGGTACACTAATTTCTTTATCTTTTACATAAGCCGAAAAATGAGAAAAAAATTATATCTTAAAATTCCCCTATTTCCAAGAAATTTAACCATGCCATAGAGATTGCTACATTTTTTCTATGCATTTATATGAAAACCTTTTCTTTTCAATTGGCTAATTGTGGAAACACGAAAAAGAGATACCACTCTTCGCCGTGGTTTCTGCCTGACGAAAGTGGAATAACCAAGTTTATTGAATCTCCAGAGACAGTGAGTTTTCCCTCTTGGGATTCAGCGTCACAAATAAACCACAGTGAGACGTACCCAGAAAATATAAAAGGTAAATATTGATTTACACACACTCTCTCTCTCTCTCTCTCTCTCTCTCTCTCTAAAAACTCTCTAAACGTTTAACTTAATTCTGTCTACCCAATCATGTCTTTGAGAGATTCAAATTCTCTCTCTCTCTCTCTCTCTCTCTCTCTCTCTCTCTCTCTCTCTCTCTCAGGTAAATTAAGTATCCATGAATAAATGTTTCTTATATTTACTGATACGTTCTGATGTCTGCGAAGAGTAAGCCTTCAATAACTATCAAGCCACATGGCTGAGTTGTATGGTCAATGTTATAAAAGTATCCTGGACCACGGTTCGAATCCCAGCCGGTCAGATACTATAGTCTTTGAGTGATCTCTCCTGGGGCTCTGATCCCGAGGTCGTTGAGAAAATCCAGACTTTAATGTATTAATATATATAGGGCTTATTTGATATATATACTGTATATATATATATATATATATATATATATATATATATATATATATACATATATATATATATATATATATAAATACATAAATATATAATACTGCGTATATAATATATATGTATCTATGTGTATGTTGGCGTTTACCTACATACAATATTTTCAAACCAAATATGTATGAAAGCTTTGTACAAACACCAAGGGTAATAAATCTAACTGAAATAGCATTATCTGTCCATCAAATTCTAGCAAGCCAGAGCTGTCTCAAAATGAGATGTAAGCCAGTACTTATCCTCAACTATCTTCTTTAGAAAATCCGGATTTATTATTTTAAATAGCCCTTGTCTTAAATTTGGATCACGAAGCACAAAATAAAGATGAAAATACCAGAGAATTGTGCACTGTAAAAAATGATATAAACTCTAAGGAAAATCATCTAGCTTCATACAGCTAAAATGTTTGTTTAATGCCTGAGCCTTGACCAGGAAAATATATATGTAAATCTACGCATTCAGCGGACTCATGAACTTATAAATTTTAATTCTTTCGTGTTTCGCGTCTCTCTCTCTCTCTCTCTCTCTCTCTCTCTCTCTCTCTCTCTCTCTCTCTCTCACATATATATATACATACACAAACATTATTTATATATATACATATATATATATATATATATATATATATATATATATATATATATATATATATATATATATATATATATATATATATATATATATATATATATATATAATATATATATATATATATATATATATAAACATACACACACACATATATATATATATATATATATATATGTATATATATATATATATATATATATATATATATATATATATATATATATATATATACTTATATATGTATGAGGGATTTGGGGGAACCAATAAGTCTACTCGCTTAATCATCAGCAGCCATTGCCTGTCCCTCCCTGGTCTTAGCTAGGTCGCTATTATATGTGTACATGTACCCTTCGTTTCTGCCACTCAAAAGATACCTTTAAATG
>NC_090729.1:185746693-185756693 GCF_036898095.1 Palaemon carinicauda | reverse complement strand
AGCCTTTAGATTTTGAAAGTATTAATGAATTCCCAGCACACAACACTCTAATTTCTGTAACCGGAGTGAAACCAATTTTATTCCGAGTAATGTTATCTCACTGCCTTGACTATATTGGAGACAGGGAGGGTAATTGTCCTTTGGGGATAATTGCCCTAGGGGATAGTTATCCCAGGTGGTAATTGTCCTTGGGGGTTAATTGTCCCTGGTTGGTAATTATCCTGACTGTGCGTCGTGTAACCAAACAGATAGAGTAGGGAGATATGGTTTCAGTGGTCAGTTGTGCTACACACAAACTCTCCACTCAGTAAGGGTGTGACAAGAGGCACCTGCTCAGAGCGAGGTGTACCAGGAATACCTGTGTCCAGCTGTACATAGAAATATATTGAGGTTTTACTTCTAAATGAAACATGCTTTCGCCAACCGTTTTCTACATAGCTAATATAACACATCAACCAACATATTATTAATTACCTAATAACTTTAACTTCAGCACTCCCCAAGATAGATTAGTTCATCAAAAGTTTAACCAAGCTACGCAAGGCACTACAAGAGTTGGAAGTCCCAGGCCTACATGGCTGAGGACTATGGACCGTGAAGTAGGAGATGATGAATGGAGAAGTATTAAATTAAAAGCTCAAGATAGAAACGACTGGCGAAATCTAACCGAGGCCCTTTGCGTCAATAGGCGTAGGAGGAGATGATGATGATGATGATGAATAACTTCAACTATTTCAACAGCAAGAATCTAGCGAAGATTTTTATAATTTCAAATGTTGTTACCTGCTACTCTATGTTAAATTATTGACAGTATAATCATTATTGTCATATGAAATCATAATTCAATTGAAATCCGAATTTATCCGTAGGAAGAATATGAACATCATTCTTTCTTTCATTGAATGGAAATCAAATAATGGTAATGAAAATCATGTTCATATTTGCTTAAATATATTGAAATAGTTATGTTAATTAAGCGTTTCTCCGAAGAATCATTTAGTATGTAAATATTTATTTTGCAGTGTTATAATTTATAGCCATTGACAATTGCGCAAACAAGTCAGCATATTTAATTAACTTATTTTTTCTATGTATTTGTCTACGTATAGACCATGTATACAAACATGTGTATGCATATACATACATATATACAGGCACATACATACCTGCATATATTTTCATATACATATATAAATATCTGTATATACAGGTATATATATTACCCTATATTTACATACATATATTTATATATAAATATATACATATATATTTATATACATACATACATATACATACACACATATTTACATAAAAATATATACACATATATATATTTATATATATGGGTGGACTGTATCAAGGATGACCTTCAATCAAATGGATTAACCGGTGATGAGGTGTGGGACAGAGGTACATGGAAAAAGCTGACCAGAAACATCGACCCCTCGTAGAAGTGGGAAAAGATGTAGACAAAGAAGAAGAAGATATATTTATATACATATATATATATATATATATATATATATATATATATATATATATATATATATATATATATATATATATATATATATATATGTATATATATACATACACACATACATATATATATATATATATATATATATATATATATATATATATATATATATATATATACGAATATGTGGTCTGTCTCTAGGGCACTGTCACTGTCCCTTGCCTCTGCCATTCACAAACTATCTTTAAACCATTAAGAGGCTTCTCGTGTTCTTAACTCAATTCTACACCATCATACCT
The DNA here is from genome assembly GCF_036898095.1 of Palaemon carinicauda. NCBI lineage: Eukaryota > Metazoa > Arthropoda > Malacostraca > Decapoda > Palaemonidae > Palaemon > Palaemon carinicauda. The sequence goes on along the minus strand of NC_090729.1, from coordinate 185,754,914 downwards.
ACAATCTACTGATCTTCTTTCATCTTATCACTTAAAAGCAAAAAATTCACAATGCAGTTACATGATTCCATGAAATGTCTTGTTTTTGATCTTCCTAATCTCAGAAACAAACACATTCTCTTTATCCAAGTCACACCCGACAAACTCAGATGCAGAGGAGACGAATAGCTAAACTCAATTCTCTCTCTCTCTCTCTCTCTCTCTCTCTCTCTCTCTCTCTCTCTCTCTCTCTCTCTCTCTCTCTCTCTCTCTCCTGGACGAAGAAGAAGTAAAAACGAGAGAAAAGGCTTCTTGGGAATTGAAAAGCTGTTACACTTTGAAAATGAGATTCTCTCATAATCAAATCTCCCGGATATACAGGATGCGCTATCACTTCCTTGTGCGTGTTAAGACAGATGCTTTTCACTTTTAATGTTTATTCTGTTTTATTCCAAACTTCTCAATGATTATTTTATTCATCCTTATTTATTTAGCCATTTGTATCTGTTAGGTTTTTCTTTATTTAGCCATTTGTAAATCTAAATTTTTTCTTTATTTAGCCATTTCTAACTGTTACGTTTTTCTTTATTTAGCCATTTGTAACAGTTACATTTTTCTTTATTGAGCCATTTGTAGTTGTTACGTTTTTCTTTATAGAGCCATTTGTAACTGTTATATTTTGCTTCACTTACGCACTTGCAACTGTTACAATTTTCATTATTTAGACATTTGCAACTATTACTTTTTTCTTCATTTACCCCTTTGCCACTATTAAATTTTTCTTTATTTAACTATTTGCAACTATTACGTTTTTCTTTACTTAGCCTTTTGCAACTGTTACATTTTTCTTAATTTGCCCATCTGCAACTATTACATTTTTCTTCATTTACCCCTTTGCAACTATTACATTTTTCTTTATTTACCCCTTTGCAACTATTACATTTTTCTTTATTTAGCCTTTTGAAACTGTTACATTTTTCTTAATTTACCCATCTGCAACTATTACATTTTTCTTCATTTACCCCTTTGCAACTATTACATTTTTCTTTATTTACCTATTTGCAACTATTACGTTTTTCTTTACTTAGCCTTTTGAAACTGTTACATTTTTCTTAATTTACCCATTTGCAACTATTACATTTTTCTTCATTTACCTCTTTGCAACTATTACATTTTTCTTTATTTACCTATTTGCAACTATTACGTTTTTCTTTACTTAGCCTTTCGTAACCGTTACATTTGTCTTTATTTACCCATTTGCAACTATTACATTTTTCTTTATTTACCCATTTGCAACTATTACATTTTTCTTTATTTACCCATTATCAACTATTACGTTTTTCTTTACTTAGCCTTTCGTAACCGTTACATTTGTCTTTATTTACCCATTTGCAACTATTACATTTTTCTTTATTTACCCATTATCAACTATTACGTTTTTCTTTACTTAGCCTTTCGTAACCGTTACATTTGTCTTTATTTACCCATTTGCAACTATTACATTTTTCTTTATTTACCCATTATCAACTATTACGTTTTTCTTTACTTAGCCTTTCGTAACCGTTACATTTGTCTTTATTTACCCATTTGCAACTATTACATTTTTCTTTATTTACCCATTATCAACTATTACGTTTTTCTTTACTTAGCCTTTCGCAACCGTTACATTTTTCTTTATTTACCCATTTGCAACTATTACATTTTTCTTTATTTACCCATTTGCAACTATTACATTTTTCTTTATTTACCCATTATCAACTATTACGTTTTTCTTTACTTAGCCTTTCGTAACCGTTACATTTTTCTTTATTTACCCATTTGCAACTATTACATTTTTCTTTATTTACCCATTATCAACTATTACGTTTTTCTTTATTTAGCCCTTTGTAACTGTTACATTTTTCTTTATTTACCTATTTGCAACTATTAATTTTTTCTTTATTAAGCCTTTTGTAACTGTTAAATTTTTCTTAATTTACCCATTTGCAACTATTACATTTTTCTTTATTTAGCGTTTGGTAACTTACATTGTTCTTTATTTAGCATTTTGTAACTGTTACATTGTTCTTTATTTAGCCTTTTGTAACTTACATTTTCTTTATTTTCCCATTTGCAACTGTTCTACGTCAATAGAAATTTTCACGGATATATACACGCCAATTCATTGTCATTTCTTACGTTGACTTCTGCACAAAATGGAAATGATAACCTTTACTAAGAAGAGCTTATTATAATTATCCATTATGAAAATAGTCAGATAAAAGTATCAATAATTATAATTATTTTTGTTTACTTGAGATTGAAACGGAATCTAAATTACTAGATATACAAATTGGCAAACTCTTTTGGGAGAAATAGGACATATAATGAAATCAGTAAATGTTCTGAAGCTAAGAACACACACACACACGCACACATATGTGTGTGTATATATATATATATATATATATATATATATATATATATATATATATATATATATATGTGTGTGTGTGTGTGTGTGTGTGTGTGTGTGTGTGTGTGTGTTGTGTGTGTGTGTGAATATGTTACATACTTTATTCTATCCCGCATACTGCAGTTAGTTCAGTATATTGATGTATTCATTGCGTTACAAACTCCCATCCTTTTTATCGCACACTATCATTATGATATTGAAAACAACCTTTCATCAACGGCCTGATTAGTTCATAGATGAGTACGACATTTTCAAAGACATTTTATATGCTTTTATATATTCCATTTTATAAGTAAGATTTATAGTGTTAAGCGTTCCTTCGTAATTATAGGATTATAATTACACGCTTTCTTAAAGTAGTGTAAAGATATGACGTTATTTCGTAAGTTATAACATTGAAAAAACACAAATAACATGAACTTAAGTATAGTCAATCTTTTTTTAGCGAGGCAGATTTGCACCGACTCGCAGCGGTGCCCTTTTAGCTCGGAAATGGTTCCTGATCGCTGATTGATTGGATAAGATCATTCTAACCAATCAGGTAGCAGGAAACTTTTTCCGAGCTAAAAGGGCACCGCTGCAAGTCGGTGCAAATGCGCCTCATTAAAAAAAAAAAAATTAGAGTATAGTGAGTTTTAAAGTCACGTACAGCTATTCTTAAATTACTAGTGTACGCGACCCGTCAAAATTGACAGCTAAATATTTAAATAGATAACCACACATTCAACCCTTCCCAACCTTTCCTAACTACAACATGGCAGTTTAGGTCATTTGTCGGGGATTGTGGTTTCTGAGTGAAACTTTCGGGGTAATTATACCATCACCAGGGTATGACTATTTCCTCTCCCACCTACCCGAGGGACAGGGAGAAGCCGAAAAATAATACGTTTGGCAATGCTGCTCATCATGACAGTTTATATATATATTATATATATATATATATATATATATATATATATATATATATATATATATATATATATAGGGAGAGAGAGAGAGAGAGAGAGAGAGAGAGAGAGAGAGAGAGAGAGAGAGAGAGAGAGAGAGAGAAGTCAGTGGATGAATCAATAGCAGACAAGGGGGAAAATGCCTTAAATTTTCCTCAGGAAAGATAAAAAGTAAAAAGAAACAAATGGCAGAGACAAAGGCGCCATTAGAGGCCATTACCTTCATTGGCCATTTAAGACTGGCTAAACCCGCAGCCCAGGTTTTTCAAAGGAACACTTTAACTTTTGTCCATTTGATTGTTTAAATTACTCTATATCTTAAAATTGCAATTTTATATGTCAAATATTTATCTGCACATACGCACACATGCACGTTTATATTATATGCCTTTATACACGTGTACACATACATATATATATATATATATATATATATATATATATATATATATATATATATATATATATATGTGTATATATGTATATGTATATATATATATATATATTATATATATATATATATATATATATATATATATATATATATATATTATTTCCTGTTCTTAAGATACTTTATTTTTCCTTATTTTCTTTCCTCACTAGGCTATTTTACATGTTGGGGCCCCAGGCCTTATAACCTCCTGCTTTTCTAACTAATGTGGTAGCTTAGCAAATAATAATAATAATAATAATAATAATAATAATAATCATAATAATTAAAATAATAATGATAATATTAATAATAATAAACATATATATATTTATATATAAATACATATATATATATACAGTATATATATATATATATATATATATATATATATATATATATATATATATATATATATATACGATCTTGTTGAGTTCTCCCCGTCACTAGGGTAAGGGAAGAGGATTAGTCATACCCTGGCAGGGAGCTACGTGTTCATGAGTTAGCATACCTATCAAAATATATAACCGTCATTATTGGCGGGTCCCGTACCCAAATAATAATAATAATAATAATAATAATAATAATATCTAATAGTTTAGCCTCAAGCACAATCATTAATAAACCTCTCTAATTGAAACCCAGACTATTTTGTCTAGCAACAACAACAGAAAAAAAAACGTTTGCGTTGGAGGAGTCTTAGGAAGCGACCGAGCACCTTTAACCTAGATTATTTGCAAGGCTGCATCTCAAGGGATTGTATCAATGTATGCATCACACCATACCGTTATTGATCCCCTGAAAACTGTTTGCTCGTGACACGGGCTATTAAAGAGAAGAAGAAGAATAAGAAGAAGAAGAAGAAGAATTAGCTGCTGAAGCTTTGGCTGTTACTGTCAAAGGATTATCATAGGAAGAAAAGCATTTTTTCTTGTTGATTTTTTTTATGCTTTAGCGAACTCAATTGCTTAAAGAGATGTAGCAGAAATTAAAAGAGATATATACTAGTGCTTAAGAGTTTATGGAATATATACATACTAGCGTAGGTGACCCGTCAGAAATGGCGGTTAAATATTCAGATATATATGCAGGCGTACGCACATGCAACCACCTCTCACCAGGGTATTACTACTTCCTCTCACCCTTACCCGAGGGATGGGGAGAGGTAAGAGTGACAGGAAAGAAAATAATATATATATATATATATATATATATACATATATATATATATATTTATATCTATCTATATATATATATATATATATAATATATATATATATATATATATATATAGAGAGAGAGAGAGAGAGAGAGAGAGAGAGAGAGAGAGAGAGAGAGAGAGAGAGAGAGAGAGAGAGACACCTGCCCTTTATTATATAGGAGAGATGTGTTTTGGTAATTACAATATTCCAGTATTGACGTTGTTCATAATAACATGATTAATGAATAATTATCCTTTACAATGGTATCATTTGTGCTAATATGTACCCTAGTATTGGTCTTGTTTGATTATAAATATCTATAATGACAAAACTATAATAATGATAATGTTGATGATTACGCTACAGGGGAAATTTAATCTAAATGCAAAATACAAATGCAAGATACTGCTCAACTGTTATTTGCAGTTAATTGTTATACCAATAATGATGAAAATTATTCACTATAGTATAGAAATTCTTTATAAATCTTATTAGCCTTGTAATACTTATTTCAATGTATTGGTTGAAACTACAAAATTATACAGCATTTACATCTGTACTTACGTAAACTTCACTGGATTCATGAGAGAGAGAGAGAGAGAGAGAGAGAGAGAGAGAGAGAGAGAGAGAGAGAGAGAGAGATTCTCAAAGGTGTGAATGAAACCATTTTAACTGAATAAAATTAACGTAGTAAAAATTAACAACAAAATTAATAATGATTTTTAATAATTCAATTAAAATTTTGACAATAAATAACAATTACTCTCATCATATTGGAAAAAATAACATAATCAAATAAATTATCCTGCTCACATGTAAAGACACTAAAAATAAAATAAAACTTTAATAAATTAAAATTAAAAATAAAAAAAAAAATCCGTTTTCTTTCATCCTTTAATATTGTTAATTAATGAAAGCGTCCGTTATCAGGGTTGGAGTCCGTAAGGGAATAGCATAATTGGAAAATCGGGATATGTATATATATATATATATATATATATATATATATATATATATATATATATATATATATATATATATATATATATATATATATATATATATATATATGTATGTATATATAAGTTTGTGAGTGATTGTGTTCTTGCATAAGCGTACATGTTAATATCCATGGCTGCGACCGAGTGTCTTTGCGTAGGTTTTTCATAAGGATAGAGTGTTATTGTTTTTTCAAACGCATTGAATTCGTCCTTGCACTCTCTAATACCACCAATTTGAAAGCTTGCAAAACAATGAAGCAATCCAAAGAGCCAATTACTCGAACGATGTTGCTCATGTGTAGCAAAGAGTTGATGCTATTTTTGTTTTTAATAGAAAATCCAACGCTTTATACGGTAAGTGCGGGGGAATCTTGTAACCTTTATTCGACATTGTTCTCTTTGTCGGTTGCTTAATGTTTGACAAGCTCTTTTGGGATATATTTCGAAACATGTTCACACACATACAAATACATATAAATATGCATAGGCATATATATATATATATATATATATATATATATATATATATATATATATATATATATACAGTATATATATATATGTGTGTGTGTATGTGTGTTTGTGCTTGAATAGTTATTTGTGTTTTATATATATTTATATATATTTATATATATATATATTATATATATATATATATATATATATATATATCTATATATATATATATATATATATATATATATATATATATATATATATGTACACACACACATATTATATATATATATATATATATATATATATATATATATATATATATATATATATATATATGCTACTAATCTTATATCTTCCATCGACACCAAATTCTGTTCTTTATACCATTACACAATAATTATAAATAGTCGTGAACCATTATTTAAAAGCTATCTCTGCCGTACATGGGCAGTTAGCGAGCAGCATGAAATCAAATTTAAATTAAATAAAAAAAATGAGCGCACATAATTTCAACATATTGTGGTGGAATTCATTTTATGCAAAATAAGAAACCAAATCTATCGTGACTACTTTTTTCCTATTTTTCATACCTCGTTTTTTTTCACTTAATGTCAGAACATCACTTAGTAAAAAAGGAAAAAAAGAAGTTGGCCACTGCCAAAATTTTCATTTTCCATCTGCGAGAAAGTAAGTCATCATCATTTCCTCGGCTACATAACCTGCATTAGGATTCATATTTCCTGAGACGAAGTAGAGAGAGAGAGAGAGAGAGAGAGAGAGAGAGAGAGAGAGAGAGAGAGAGAGAGAGAGAACGTGTGTGTTACAAGGAAAATAGTTTTGCATGTCTCAACCACTTTTTAAGTCCATCCGCGGAGACTCCATTTACTCCTGGGAACCGCGAATTAGTTTAAACGTATAGAGTTTTTCTGACCTTGTCTAACTTATTCTTGAATTCGTTTACCGAGTTACTGTTCACTACATCCGCTGGAAGTCTGTTCTATGTATTAGCTATTTTGAATGTAAAGAAATTACCACATCTTTTCAATTCCAGTTTGTATTCCAGAGAGACGGTATATGAAAGATAGTAATGGGAAAACTTAGACGAGAGAGAGAGAGAGAGAAAGAGAGAGAGAGAGAGAGGGAGAGAGAGATATGGAAGGATAAAGGTAGGTATTCTCTTGATCCTTGTTTCAGACGGTAAGCCAACGTTGATAATCCCACCGCTAGATGTCACTGTCCGCGGGTCATAACGACAATTGTTATAAACCTTATACTTTCGAAAGAATAGCGACAGTCAAGAGAGATAATTTGCTGTCATATTTCAAAGTCATTGAATTAATTCAGGACTTATAACTTGTTTTAAAAGGTCAAATATGCAGCGAATGTTTTTAAGTTGAACAGGCAGATACAAGCCTCGGTTTATATGTCATATATAAAAGATATCTTTTAATGTTGTTGCTATTCTTAAAATATTTTATTTTTAATGTCCATTACTTCTCTTGTAGTTTATATATTTCCTTATTTCCTGTCCCTAGTGAGCTATTTTTCATAGTTCGATTCCCCGGTCGGCCAGAAGCTATAATCTTTGAGTTGATTCCCCCTTGGGTCTCTGACCCTGATGTGGAAAGAATCCAGATATTAGGATTATAATATTTGGCTAATTTGAATTTCTGGTGAAAGCGGGTGCCTCGAGAGGTACACTCGGAAACCACATCTCCCACAAATTTCCGAAACTGCCGGATTGTTAG
>NC_090729.1:185727774-185736193 GCF_036898095.1 Palaemon carinicauda | reverse complement strand
AAAAGAGAAGGATTCATATATATATATATATATATATATATATATATAAATATATATATATATATATATATATATATATATCATATTATATCATATCAATATACATATGTATATATATATATGGATAAATATATATATATATATATATATATATATATGTATAGATAAATAGATAGAAATGTATGAATAATATACATATGTATACATATATTTATATATGCATATATATATATTATATGTGTGTGTACTATATATATATATATTATATATATATATATATAATATATAATATATTAATATATATATATATATATATATGTTATTCATACCTATATCCCTATATATATATATATATATATATTATATATTTTATATATATATATATATAAATATATATATATATATATATATATATATATATATATATATATATATATATATATATATATATATGTATAATATCAAGTACTAATCAGTAGTGTTATGTTCAAACAAATAAATTAAAGATTGCATTCTGGGATGATATCATTAAATCAATTTATAATAAATCACAAGCTATCTGCAAGAATATTTTCATAGATATCTGATTAATTTTAGTTTAATCTCAACATATGTAATGCAAATACTATTTATAATGTCACATTCATGATTCCTTGGGAATTGTTGAGAATTAATCAGACATTATCTTAGACCAAAATACATCAAAGTTCTGTTTTTTTTTTTCTATTATTTATGATGTTTTTAAGCGTCAAAGTTTCTGTTTTTTTCTATTATTTATGATGTTTTTTAAGCGTCACTTTTTTTTTTAGTTAGTTAACTTTAAATTTTTCTCTGGTACTATAATTTGATAGTTTGAAAAAAATACAGTGGTATACATATCGTGACATACACATGTACCATGCATATACAAAGGCATACATTTAAAATTATACAGTACATATGCATACCTACATCCGTAAAGCTATTAACCCACACTTAAGACCGGCCACACACAACAGGATACAGTAATACTGTTTATATTATATATAATATTATATATATATATATATATATATATATATATATATGTATATATATATATGTATATAATGTATCTTTATACATACACACATATATATATATGTATATATATATATATATATATATATATATATATATATATATATGTGTATATATATATATATATATATATATATATGTTTATACGGTTTTATATATATATGTATATATATATATGTGTGTTTATACGGTTTATATATATATATATATATATGTATGTATACTATATATATATATAGTATATATATATATATATATTATAGTATATATATATATATATATAATATACAGAAAATCCCTTATCACAATTAATGATCAAATGAGTATTTAGCCAAATTTCTTTGATAAAGCGTAATAAAGTGATTTTTAAACTTTCTTCCAATTTTAAGCCCCCCCCCCCTCCTCCTCCTTATAAAGTATGATTGCAATCTTGTGATCGTAAAACGCTGCTTTGAAAGAGTCTGTAATCCCTTCCTATTGTTTACGACATAGGAAAATGCTAAAGCGAATCTTTTGGAAGTCTTAAGGGCGAATAAATAGCAGATATAAACGGAAGATTGAGCCTTGGGTTGCATCTCTTGGCAAAGGAGATTAAACTTCGTAGCGTTAAAGGCGTTACGTTTAAGACTTAAAATTGTTAAATTGGTAGACGTTTAAAGACTAAAAGGTTTAAAGGCCGCTCATGAACGGCCGAGACAAGGAACAGTGACATTTGTAAATTGGTAGACGTTAAAGGCTTAAAGTTTTAAAGGCTACTCATGAATGGCAGAGGCAAGGGACAGTGACATTGCCCTATCAAGAAGGACAATGCCCGAAAGACTGACCATTTATCATATGATCAGTGCCCAAGCCCCCTCTCCACCCTAGCTAGGACCAGGGAGGTCCAGGCAATAGCTGCTCATATCTCAGCAGATAGACATATACGCTCCCCCAAACCCTCGAACCTTAATTCACAAGGATGGGTAAGGTTGCATACACTAATGGCACTAACGAGTCTGAGTGGGGCTCGAAACTCCGACTGGTAAACAACAGGCAGAGACGTTACTAATCAGATCACAACAACACATTAGTAAATTCATAATGATTTCTCTTTTGATTCAAATGAACTTTTATGGTTTTTTGGACTTAAATTGTTAAATTTGAAAAAGTTAGTAATTAAGATATCCTCTATTTTTTTTAATTCAATGACATTCATGTGGTTTTTGGAATATGGAATTAATTATGGATTTTGGAGTTAAATGAAAGATGAGGTTATATCTAACTTTTTTTTTTTTTTTTTTTTTTTTTTTTTTTTTTTTTTTTTTTTGAGACTGCGACGTATAATAACCCCATGAGACACGTATCATCCGTTGCATAACCGTGCTATGTTATTTAGTTACCATTGTACGCGATACGTAGATCTATGGATCAGCAATTGAATGGTTCAAACATGTACGATTCCGGGAACATGAAAGACCGTTCCTTTATCATCGGTATGTAATAGGAGTCGAGATGGAATAGGAATCGCGATGGAATTCACCCGGTTTCCTGTATTAAATTTCAGTTTGTGTTCGTAACTAAGGTGATGGAGAATAACTATCGGCGCCTGAGTGTAGATATGAGGTCAGAGTCGTTTATTATTATTATTATTATTATTGTTGTTGTTGTTTTTGTTGTTGCTTTTGTTGTTGTTGTTAACACTATTTTTTCTTTATGGGTGAGATAAAGTGCTAGACACTTCCATCTATGCTATATATTCTTACAATGAATCGTTTAAAAACGAACTTTCCAATGGCTGGAGCACGATTCAAGCCAGAAATAACCGTTTAGTGTTGTGGTGGCCTATTGGAAACGACCCTGCCTGGCGTTCTGCTGGACGGGAGATATAGTCACGTTCAAGTTCAATAGTGTTTTGTTGTGTCTGCAACCTCACCATCCTTGTGAGCTAAGGATTTTGCGGTTTGGGAAAGCCTACAGGTGTACCTGCCGAGTCATCACCAGCCATTGCCATGTCCTCCCTGGTCCAAGCTTGGGTGGAGAGGGCAATGTCACTGTCCCTTGCTTCTGCCATTCATGAGTGACCTTTAAACCTTTATATCTTTCCTTACAAAATTCTTATGACTCCAAAGATCTTCCTCTTGGTATCTGTCATTACCTGAATCCCAGTGTTATAAAGTCTGTAGTTAATATTAATATTAAGTTCTTCGATTAGAATTATTTCTTGAGTTTAATGAAGACATAGATTATAATGGAAATTGGTATTGTAAGTTGCTGTCATATATATATATATATATATATATATATATATATATATATATATATATATATATATATATATATATATATACATATATATATATATATATGTATATATATATTTAATATATATATATATATATATATATATATATACATATATATATATATATATATATATATATATATATATTTGTATATATATACACACACAAATGAATAAGGACATGTCTGAGGTATTTGTCCCATAGTGTACTAGAAACGGCTGCATTTGCTCTTGTTGTACTGTATGTGCATGTATAGCATATATACATATAATATATTCATACATGTGTGTATATACAAACACACACACACATATATATATATATATATACATATATATATACATACATATATATATATATATATATATATATATATATATATATATATATATATATATATATATATGACTACAAAATACAATATAAATTTTCATTACAATCTATGTCTTCATTATACTCAAGAAATAATTCTGATCCGAGAACTGTAATTTAAATGTTAAGTACTATTATCACATTCTCCGTATCGTAAATAATTACAGGCGATGCCTTCATTTATTCTGTCTTGAGCAAATATACATTACGATCATCTTGACCTGAAGCTCAGCCTTCAAGTCAATACAGTCGATGATCCGCCGCATTATAAAGAGATTTTTCCCAATGAAGTAAACACAGATAGTTGAAGGGATAATGCCAACAATTTTCTTGTAAACATTTACTTGCACGAAAGTCATCGTAGATAGTTAAGAAAAGGGATCTTATACGTCAGAGAACAGAATTTGCATCACTTTGATTCCCATGATGGCAGAGACCAAGAGGAAGATCTCTGAAGTAATAAGAATTTTGTAAGGAAAGGTTTTAAGGTTTAAAGGACACTCATGAATGGCAGAGGCAAGGGACAGTGACATTGCCTTAGCAAGCAGGACAATGCCCTAGACTCCAAGAAACTGGCTAAATAACGATTAGCGCCCAAGCCACCTCTCCAACTGAGCTAGGACCAGGGACGGTCAGGTAATGGCTGCTGATGACTCAGCAGGTAGACCTATAGGCTCTCCAAACCACCTATCGTTAGCTCACAAGGATGGTGAGGTTGCAGACACTAAAGGGACTAACAAGTTTGAGCGCGACTCGAACACCCGTCTGGCAATCACCAGACAGACGCGTTACCAAGAACAATACAAGGATTTGAAAGGTTTAACGGCCGCTTAGGAATGGTAAAGCCAAGGGACAGAGATAATTCCCTAGCAAGCAGGACAATTCCCTAGAGACTTACCTTATATCGTAGGATCCTCGCCCAAGGCCCCTCTCCCATCAAGCTGGGATCAGGGAGGGTGAGGTAATGGCTGCTGATCACTCAGTAGATAGATCTATAGGCTCTCCCAAACCCCTCAACCTTATTTCACAAGGATATTGAGGATGCAGACACTAAAGGAACTAACGAGATTGAGCGCGACACGAACCCCTGTCTGGCGATCACCAGGCCCAGAAGTTACTAAGAACAATTCGATGGTGTCCATAGGTGAAACTTAAAAGTATCGCATGAAGCAGTTTGATATATAAGTGGCTTTCTACTGTGATGGAAACATTGCATTTTATTGTATAATTTACATATCAAAATATAGCTATAATCATTATTAAAATGCTGGTAATTGTATTGTGTTAAAAATCTTGATGAAAATCAAAGTTCTACGTAAAGGTATTACCATTTGATTTTTCATAATTTATAGAAAGTCTGTTTTCTGAATCGCGTGCTTTAGGGCGTGGTAGTTGTCATGTAAAATTACCATAAAGGGATGGGGGACATTCCATCACGAAAGCATTGCTTTCAAGCAAGGATCTGTTTTCAAGCGCCATCAGTCGATAAGCGAGCTCAAAGGGCTGATTCACTATTTATTCAAGGTCAAAATTCTAAAACTATCTTTTCCCCCAATTTTCATATTGTTTGTGATCACGTGACAGGATCGAAGGAACAAGTAAAGTGAAAGGCAGTTTTTTTATTAACTAACTTTATTATAGAGAAATCACAGGGTTTTATAGGCTCCGAAAGGGTCACATAAGGGTGATATTTGCATGCTTATAGTTAACGGTTTTTGTTGATAAGATTGACATAATATATATATACACATACATATATATATATATATATAATATTTACTGTATATATGTAAATATATATACATTTATATATATATATATATATATATATATATATATATATGTATATATATATATATATGTATATATATATATATATATATATATATATATATATACTGTATATATATATGTGTGTATGTGAGGATGTGTATGTATGTATGTTTTTTCTCTAGAAAGAAAAATTATGCAATTGTAATCGAAAAAGGGAAATATACGACAATTGATCAAAGGTCAATTTCACTTTCAGATATCAATTGCTCAAATAATTATTTCATTTTGCTTTTATGTTCAATATTACGCCATCTTTTGAACTTGCAACTATTATTCTGATTGCGAATTTCACAACAATGAAGCAGAAAATAATTAGACATGCAATATTCACTAAATTAAACAAATGCTTAAAAAGGTTATTTTCTCTTACGTTCAAATGGCCTACCATATTTCAAAGGCCTTTTGATTGGCACACAAAACAATATGAACACACACACACATATATATATATATATATATATATATATATATAGATTAATTAGTGATTTATGAATCTAATTGATAAGGATAATTGATGCCTTTTTATCACAAAGGGATTGCCGTACAAAGGGAATATAATTTACTATTCAGTCACGACTCATTACCTCCGCCAACTAAGTTGAAAGGTTATGTTTTAGCCCCTGTTTGCTTCCTGGCTACAATTTTAATCGTAGAGTAATAGAACTTACAAGAATTTATTGTTATGTAAAAAGCTGGAAATAATTCAATTTGGGAAGATCAAGGTCAAAGGTCAAGGTCACGACAAGCAAAATGTCCAATTCACGTAATCAGCATCAAGTTTGGACATCGTTGTCACAGAGACTTCAAACTCAATTCATATTTGAGTGCATGAAAATCCACGCCAATTAATACAAGATCAAGGTCGAGCAAAAGGTCGAGAAATAAACTTCCGTTGCGGAGGTCTGCGCTCTATTGAGTACTCCTTAATTTGAATATGAAATGTTATATTGTTTGTTAAGTTGCTTAAGATATTGATATACATAAAAGTAAGGCAATCCTAATCTTATGATGGTATGTTTCTTATTTAAAGAAATATCGTATAATGATCAATAGACCGATAAATCTCTAATAAGTCTTCAAGTAGCCGTTATGATATATATATATATATATATATATATATATATATATATATATATATATATATATATATATATATATATATATATACAGTATATATATATATATATATATATATATATATATATATATATATATATATATATATATAAATAAATATATATGCACGCAACGTTATCTTTAATAATATTCATTAAATGCTATTGTCTCAAGAAGGTTATCCTATTCCAATGATTAAGGTAAACTCTATTACAACCAAAAGCTTAGTATTTCTACAAATTCGTGAAATGTTTAATTATTTCATTTGAAGTGACGCTGGAAAATCTAATGTGTAATAGGCAAAGATACATCAAACGTTCCCAGTCATACTTTTTTTTTTCTCTGGAACCTCATTGATCTTATAGATGCACTCGTACCGTCTGTGAGAAAGATCATGTTCCAACCAGGGTTAGATGTCATAAGATGAAATTACCCTATTCGTAATGTTAGTTGTTGCATATATATATATATATATATATATATATATATATATATATATATATATATATATTTATATTATATATATATATAAATATATTTATATATATGTATATATATGCATGTGTATATATATATATATATATATATATATGTATATATATATTTATATATATATATATATTTATGTATATATATACAGTATATATATATATATATATATATATATATATATATATATATATTATATATATATATATAATTATATATATATATATATATATATATATATATATATATATATATATATATATATATATATATATATATATATATATATAAATCCTTCCCTGATGGGGATACCCTAAAGTGGTGATAGGGTTTGCATATTGCCAGGATCGGAAAAGCTGTACTAGTCACTGACACCCATATTTGTTTGGTTTGCTGTGAGCAACCAGACTGAAGTCTCCCACCATCGCCAATTCGTAGATTTCCAGCATGGTGATGAACTTTGGTCAAACCCCAGACATTAATAAAGTCACGTCTAAGGCCATTGTCCTGTAATGGACTAGAAACGACTGCATTTGTTGTTTTGTATATACACATAATCATCATTATCAGCCGCAACTAAACCGCTGGAAGACAAAGGCCTCGGATATGTCCTTACACTTACATCTGTTTATAGTCTTTCTATGCCAGACTATACCAGTAAACTTCCTTAGTTCGTCGATCCTTTGTCTTCTCTTCCTTCCTGTTTCTATTACAATCTCTAGGGATCCACACTGCTATTCTTAATGTCCATCCATTGTCTGTCATTTTCATTCTATGTCCTGCACATGTCCATTTCTCTTTTTTTTTTACATGTTGTTAGAATATCCTCTACTTTATTTTGTTCTCGTATCCATGTTGCTCTTTTTTCTCTTAGTTTGATTTCCATCATTATTCTTTCCATAGATCTTTGAGTTGTAACTAGCTTATGTTCTAAAGCTTTAGTAAGACTCCAAGTGTCTGATGCACGAGTTAATACTGGTAGGAACATCTTATTAAATACTTTTCTTTTTAGAGAAAGTGACATTCTACTTTTCATATTATTTTGTTTACCGAAAGCTCCCCATCCCATGCTCATTCTTCTTTTAATTTTGGTCTTACTGATCAAATATAATGTCTGAATATAAAGATTATTTTGGGTAACTGAAATCAGTCGTTGAAAGAAGGAAAAAAGGAGAAATGAAAGCGGCCTGCACCCAAACACGGAGTGGAATTCCGTGGAATTATTCGGCTGTGTTAACTGGACAGCTAAGTCTATCCGAATCTCTCTA
>NC_090729.1:185720274-185722774 GCF_036898095.1 Palaemon carinicauda | reverse complement strand
CGTAAACAAACAAAATTATTATTATTATTATTATTATTATTATTATTATTGTTATTATTATTATTATTATTATTATTACCTGCTAAGCTACAACCCTAGTAGGAAAAGCAGGATGCTCCAAGCCCAGGGGCCCCAACAGGGAAAATAGCCCAGTGAGGAAAGGAAACAAGGAAAAAAATAAATATATATTTCCTATATAAACTATAAAAGCTTTAACACATCAAGAGGTAGAGAAATTAGAATATATCTACAACTAAGGGGACCTTACGGCTTGTAAAAGATTCTCTTTTAACACTTCTTTTTTAATATTATTTTTGAAGGTTCTTTGGCAATACGGTTAGATTATTTCGTCTTTTGAAATATATATATTTTTGACGTTTCCTTAAATTTTCTAGGATGTATTAAAAAAAATTCAATATCATTCTTTAATGTTCGTTAGCAATACGGTCAGATTAGTCCGTCTTTTGAAATATTTATTTTTGGCGTTTTCCTAAATTTTCCAAAATATATATTTCTTTTCTTTGATGAATTTGTTTTTCATATTCAGGAATATGTTATATTTTATTAAAATAATCTCATAGATGGAAATCTACAACTAAAGATACCTTACGGCTTGTAAAAGATTCTCTTTTAATATTTCTTTTTAAAGTTAACTTTTAAGGTTCGTTGGGAATATGGTTAGATTATTTCGTCTTTTGAAATATTTATTTTGACGTTTCCTTAAATTTTCCAAAATATATATATATATTTTTTTTTGATGAATTTTTTTTCGTGTTCAGGATTATTACTTTTTATTAAAATAATCTCATAGATGGAAATCTACACCTAAATGGACCTCACGGCTTGTTAAAAGTTCCCTTTTAACATTTCTTTTTAATATTATATTTGAAAGTCCGTTGGCAATACGGTTATATTATTTCGTCTTTTGAAATACTTATTTTGGACGTTTCCTTGAGTTTTCTAAGATTTATTTTTCAATTATTTGTTTTTCGTGTTCAGGAATTTATTATTTTTTATTAAAATGATCATAGAAATGAACCAGGAGCGTGTATTTTCTTTTCCTTTCAATAGTGAGTAAAGTTAATTAAAAATAAAAAAATATACAAAAAGTAGAGATTATTTTCATATGAATATACAATTTTTTTATTAGTAACGGAAAATTTGAATAAAAATAAGAAATTATGCAGAATTAGAGATTATTTGCATCAGAATAAATAAATTAAGTGGCGAAAGAGCATATAAAATTCATTGCAATTCTCAAGTAAAAAGGCATTTACTTAATTGTTACACATCAATTACTTTCCGGCTTTGAATTTTGCCCTAAAACGAATTACCAATTCCTGATTCAAAGCTTGAGGGTACACTCGGCCACACTATTTTAATTACTTCACTTTCTCTTGTTATTTTGAAGTTTTTATAATTTATTTATGAAGAATGCATTTTAATGTTATTGTTCTTAAACTTCTCTTGTAGTTTGTTTCCTTATTTCATTTCATAACTGGGCTATTTTCCATGTTAGAGGCTTTGGGCTTATACTGTAGCATCCTGCTTTTCCAACTAGGGTTGTAGCTTAGGAAGTGATAATAATAATAATAATAATAATAATAATAATAATAATAATAATGATAATAATAATAATAATAATAATAATAATGATAATTATTATTATTATTATTATTATTATTATTATATTTAATATTATTGTTATCATTAATATTATTATTATTATTATTATTATTATTATTATTAATAGAAATAATAATTAATATTATTAAATAATAATAATAATAATAATAATAATATTAATAAATAAATGATATTAATAATATTAATAATAATAAATAAACAAACAAACAAACAAACAAACAACAACAACAACAACAACAACAACAACAACAATATAAACCCATTTCAGTCTCCATTCAGAGAGCAGGCAAAGTACGAGTAATTTACCCAGTTCCAGGTTTAATCCCCTTTCAATAATGACGCTGTTTATGTCCCTTCGGACATTGCAATTACCTCTCAGCCTTCCCCAATCACCAGGCAATGGCCACTTTGTACAGTAGGGCGCTAATTCCAACAGAACATTTTTTGGGAGGAAATTGGAACCAATTGGAACGAGGGTCAGATAAGTATATGTTGAATAAGCTTGTTGGTGGTGCAATTGTTAGTCTGTTTAGATTGATTGATTCTTTAGTTAAAGTAAATTATCTTTGTTATTTACTTCTATGTTGTGAGTTATCATTGCTCTCTCTCTCTCTCTCTCTCTCTCTCTCTCTCTCTCTCTCTCTCTCTCTCTCTCTCTGTCATATACACACGCATGTACACACACACACACGCACACACACACACACACACACCCATATATATATATATATATATATATATATATATATATATATATATATATATATATATATTATATGATTATATATATATATTTATACTGTGTATATATATATATATATATATATATATATATACATATATATATATATTA
>NC_090729.1:185679427-185694427 GCF_036898095.1 Palaemon carinicauda | reverse complement strand
AAAAAAGAAAAAAAAAAACCGTTTTCTTTAAGCAAAGACTCATGCCGGAGAATGTGAAGATTCTACGAAAATACAAGAATTCCTGTACAGATGGAAACACGTTGATGCCATTAACGCAATTGCTTTTAATGAAAATTGGATCAGAGAGGAGCTGTATTTTAAAAGCACACTCACAGACACGCGCGCACACACACACACACACGCATATATATATATATATATATAAATATAAATATATATATATATATATATATGTATGTGTGTGTGAGTAGATATACAATGCATATACAGTATACTTATATATTATATATATATATATATATAAAGGTATATTTATAGGCTACTGTACACTATTCACAAAATATACAGTATGTATGTACAGTATGTACATGTATGTCCTATCGTTTGGTTATTATCCGAATAAGATCTTCTTAAAGTAAGAATGAAATTTATGAGAAACCCAAACAAGAAGCCAATGCCGTATTACTCTCTTCATCGATCGCTCTCTCTGCAATGCTTCAAAAGGAAACCTTAATGATGGATTCAAAGCGAACGAAAGCGTCAAAGACTTCCCATCGATCTCGAAAAGAATAAGGATAAAATTTCCGTTGGTTCAACTTCGCTTTGAACTGAATCGTAATGGCAAACGAGTTGAATTGGGCTGAAGTCTCTTTGTATTTCTGGTGCTTGGTAATACCTTTCATTTGCTCTCTCTCTCTCTCTCTCTCTCTCTCTCTCTCTCTCTCTCTCTTTCTCTCTCTCTCTCTCTCTCTCTCTCTCTGTATTACACCATGAACTAACTACTCATGGCCTATGCCTTACTGAATTCTCTCTCTCTCTCTCTCTCTCTCTCTCCTCTCTCTCTCTATGAACTAACTGCTCATGGTCTTCACCTTACTGAATTCTCTCTCTCTCTCTCTCTCTCTCTCTCTCTCTCTCTGTATTATACCATGAACTAACTACTCATGGCCTATGCCTTACTGAATTCTCTCTCTCTCTCTCTCTCTCTCTCTCTCTCTCTCTCTCTCCACAATTATATTCCAACACAAAGGATCACATATCTTTCCCTTTAAAACCACTGTATATGCATCGATTTATTTTTACTGGCAATTACTATGGTACAATTTGTTTCCTCATAAGGTATAATTTCGAGCTTCATCAAAACCGTCCATAAGGGACGTTACACGGATATCATTCCGTCATTTCGTGTTTATTGATGTCTATATAAATCCGTGAATTTTGTTTATCGTTAGCTTAATGGTCGCCTGAAAAAAAAGATCTTTGATTGCTTGCATTTCCAATATAAAAATAAATCGTTTGCTTGACTAACTGAATACATTAAAAAGATACATTGTTTTTCAAATATGCTGGTAAACATAGGAACACTATACTCAATTTTTTTCTAATGAGGCGCATTTGCACTGACTCGCAGGGGTGTCCTTTTAGCTCGGAATAGTTTCCTGATCGCAGATTGGTTGAACAAGATAATTCTAACCAATCAGCGACCAGGAAACTTTTCCGAGCTAAAAGGGCAACGTTTGCAAGTCGGTCCAAATGCATCTCATTAAAAAAAATTGAGTATAGTAAACCTGTCTAAACATTTAGATAGATATGCAGACACACCTACACGTACATGCTTATATTCAACCCTTCCCACCCCCTCCCCCTTTCCTAACAATCCGGCAGTTTCGGAAATTTGTGGGAGATTGTGGTTTCCGAGTGTACCTCTCGAGGCACCCCCTTTCACCTAAATATTCAAAAAAACCATATATTATACTCCTCCTAATATCTGGATTCTTTCGACCTCGGGATCAAAGTCCCAAGGGGGAATCAACTCAAAGATTATACTGTAGCTTCTGGCCGTCCCTGGGAATCGAACTATGAAAAATAGCTCATTGAGGAAATGAAATAAGGAAATATATAAACTGCAAGAGAAGTAATGGACATTAAAAATAGAATATTTTAAGAATAGCAACAACAGTAAAAGATATCTTTTATATATGACATATAAACCGGGGCTTGTATCAGCCTGTACAACTTAAAAACATTCGCTGCATATTTGAAGTTTTGAAACAAGCTATAAGTCCTCAATTACTTTAATGACTTTGAAATATGACAGCAAATTATCTCTCTTTATTGTCACTATTCTTTCGAAAGTATAAGGTTTATAACAATTGTCATTACGACCCGCGAACAGTGACATCTAGCGGTGGGAATATCAACGTTGGCTTACCGTCTGAAACAAGGATCAAGAGAAGGCAGACCTTTATGCTTCCATTTCTCTCTCTCTCTCTCTCTCTCTCTCTCTCTCTCTCTCTCTCTCGTCTAAGTTTTCCCATTACTATCTTTCATTTACCGTCTCTCTGGAATACAAACTGGAATTGAAAAGATGTGGTAATTTCTTTACATAGAACAGACTTCCAGCGGATGTAGTGAACAGTAATTCGGTAAACTAATTCAAGAATAAGTTAGACAAGGTCAGAAAAACTCTAAACGTTTAAACTAATTCGCGCTTCCCAAGAGCAAATGGAGTCTTCGCGGATGGACTGAAAAAGTGTGAGACATGCAAAACTATTTTCCTTGTAACACACGCTCTCTCTCTCTTTCTCTCCCTCTCTCTCTCTCTCTCTCTCTCTCTCTCTCTCTCTCTCCCTTTTCTGAAGTATTCCCATGTCTCTCTCTCTCTCTCTCTCTCTCTCTCTCTCTCTCTTTCCAAACCTTTCTTACATCTACTCAGGAAATATGAATCCTAATACAGGTTATGTAGCCGAGGAAATGATGATGACTTACTTTCTCGCAGATGGAAAATGAAAATTTTGGCAGTGGCCAACTTTTTCTTTTCTTTTTCTTTTAAGTGATGTTCTGACGCTAAGTGAAAAAAAAACGAGGTTTGCGAAATAGAAAAAAGTAGTCATGATAGATATGGTGTCTTATTTTGCATAAAAAGAATTCCATCACAATATTTGGAAATTATGTGCGTCCATTTTCATGATTTAATTTAAATCTCTATTTAGAGAAAAATATTTCTATTACAGTTTAGGGCTATTTCTACTTATTGTGTAACAGTATAAAAGGCAGAATTTCAAATAACTATTTAAACACATACACGCACACACATATATATGTATATACATATATATATATATATATATATATATATTTAGAGAGAGAGAGAGAGAGAGAGAGAGAGAGAGAGAGAGAGAGAGATTACCCACAAATACAATTCAAAAACACTCATACACACAAATATATATGCATAGACATTTATGTATGTATTTTTATGTGTGTGAACATGTGTTTCCACATATATCACAAACAAAAGAGCTTGTCAAACATTAAGCAACCGACAAAGAGAACAATGTCGAATAAAGGTCACAAGATTCCCCCGCACTGACTGTATAAAGCGTTGGCTTTTCACAAAAAAAAAAAAAAAAAAAAAAAAAATGAATGAATGAATGAAAATAGCATCAACTCTTCACTCCACAAAAGCAACATCATTCGAGTAATTGGCTCTTTAGATTGCTTCATTGCTTTGCAAGCTTTCAAATTAGTGATATTAGAGAGTGCAAGGACGAATTCAACGCGTTTGAAAATCAATTACTCTCCCTATCCTTATGAAAGACCTACGCAAAGACACTCTGGCGTATATATGGTTATTGACGTTACGAATATGCAAGAACACAATTACTCACAAACTTATATATACAGTATGTATATATATATATATATATATATGTGTGTGTGTGTGTGTTTATATATATGTATACATGTGTGTGTCCGATGAGTAAGCGTATAGTATATATGTGCATGTTTACTATATATATATATATATATATATATAAATATGTATATATATAAATATATATATATATATGTTTTATATATATAAATATATAAATATATGTGTGTGTCCGATGAGTAAGCGTATAGTGTATATATATATATATATATATATATACATACATATATATATATATTGTATATGCATATGTACAGTATATTGATATAGATATATGAATACATTTTCATTCTGTATTTACATAAACTTGTGCAATAACATATCACCACTGCATTCTGAGAACATAAGACAGTTCCATCCAATATTCAAACCTTTGAATAAAGTTATGTACAAATTGAATGGAGAATAGTACTGTCCATTATGCTTGTGATTTCCAAATGATGTATATCTATATATATATATCTATATATATATATATATATATATATATATATAAATAAATATATATATTATTTCTTAATTCACTTGATATTACAAAACTTGCAAAGGTATAGATACATCATTTATTATATAAATTGTATACAATAATCGTGCACAAGACAGGTTTGCTCAACAAAAATATTATGTCCACAAAAATGTATAAGCAAGCAAATAAATTCCGACTTATAACATAGTAATACAACTCCAAGTCTATTTTGTATAACTAGTTCTCACAGCAGTCCAGGATTTCATAAACATAATTATAGAGATCTGTTGGGTTTCCTCCATTCAACAAGTTTACAATGTTTGAGTAATCATGGTTAGGATACAGAACTATTACTGACCGAGTTTCCAGACATGAACAGTACATTTTTATCATTACCCTTTTGTAATGAAATATTGCCTACGTTTATTCGGTCAGAATTGCATGACTATTAAAGGCCGCCCATGAAAGTCAGAGGCAAGGGATGGTGACATTGCCCTATCTTGAGGCACAATACCCTAGAGACTGACAATATTATATACATATGGCCAATGGCCAAGTCTTTCTTCTCCCAAGCTTGGACCAAGGAGGGCTAGGCAAAGGCTGCACATAACTCAGTAGGTAGACCTATAGACTCCCCCAAATCGACCATCTTTATCTCACAAGGATGGGAATTGGTGAGGTTTGTAGTGACCAAAGTAACTATCGACTTTGAGTGGGACTCGAATCCCAGTCTGGCGATCACCAGGCAAGATCGTTATCAGCAGGTCACCGGAACTGCTTTGTTGTATATATTAACTTTGATCATTAATTGTATGAATATTACTGTCATCCTTGCAATTTTGTACATATGTATGTATGTATGTATGTATGTATGTAGCATATACAGTATATATGTGTATATATATATATATATATATATATATAACGGATTTTGAGCGAAGCGAAAAATCTATTTTGGGTGAGATGGCCATGTCGTCCTGATGGAAGTTCCTATAGGGTAGCTTCCTAGGGTATATTACAACTACGGCAATATTCCCAGAGAATTTACCTTAAGGTACCAGAATTCTAACTCCTGGAGCGAATATCCCTCGTGAAAGGGATATCGCGACATATCAGAGGACGTATTCTTGACACGCCACATGGCAATCTGCACCCCGAACAGAGATTATGTATCGCAGGGTGCAATTGGCAAGAAACGAAATCGAGAAAGAAAAAGGGGGAGCCGCTCCCAAGGCTCCCTATCTCCCGTTTCGTAAAGCGTGCCTGGCGCCAATCCTGGCGCCATCTGTATTCCTTGTAGCGTACACGAAGTGCTACAGATACTGTATGTAGGGAGGGGTCCTACAGCCCTTTCTTAGAAAGGCAAGAGCGGGGGTCCATCAGGACGACATGGCCATCTCACCCAAAAATAGATTTTTCGCTTCGCTCAAAATCCGTTTTGTAGGCTCAAGCCATGTGCTTCCTGATGGAAGTATACCAGAGCATTACTGTATCTGTGGATTCTCAGAACGTGCCGTACTCCCCGGAGGTAATTTTTCCCGGTCGACTAGACCTAGAGACCTAAGATGTTACCGTTATACATCTTTTCAACTAACTATAAACCATGTTAGAGCTTCCTGCCCCCTACAGGAAAGAGTCCTACTAGACTCTGGAAAAGTCTCGAAGAGTACATATACCTATGTATGAATACCAGGCAAGCTAATATAGTGGTCTCACCCTATATTAAGTAAAGCATAGTTTGTAAAGAACCACTGTGTCAATATGAAATATCGACCAGTTCTCCGCACAATACTTGTATTGGACAAAGGTTTATATCCGCATAGGAGGAAAACCAATGCAACATAGCTTGCATAAAGGAACAATTCTATTAGAATTATCCCAGATAAAGTACATAGAATGAATGCTCAATTATACCAATAAATTGACACAGGTTAAAGAGACGCAAGGTTCTCAAGAACAAGTTTATTGACAGACAATAAATAGACAGGTTAACAACAATTATATATATATATATATATATATATAATAAGAAGAGGATAACCCAAAACTTCAAGCATAAGTATGATAGTAAACAGAACTTGTTTATCTGAAAGAAAAAACATTAAATGCCACTTTTTAAGATACCGAGGTATCAAAGTCATAAAAGTCTGTATTACAAATCAATCACATTGGCGTTAGCAACGCTCGGCACACATGTCTGCACTTATGCTAGGTTCACCTTTGGACATGGAACAGTCTATATGGACAACTCAGTGCCCTCATTTTAGTTTGTAGTACAGTATGTAACTACACACTCACCCTGGAATTAATCGTCCCAGTTAAAACCACTGTTTCTCGCAGAGTTAAACAGTAGGGTTAACGACGCGACCCACTGCTACCACATATCTCTTTAGTTCCTCTACTTGCTTCGCATAGTGGCGAAAGAACACTCTGGAAGACTTCCAGCCAGTGTATGAACGGAGATGTTCAAAATCCCATACAATTAAAGAAATTTAAGGATGAGGCAACTTTCCTCGGATCGTGACCTGCGGGGTGTACTGCGAATAAAATATGTGATTTTCGCTCTGAGTTGATTCAGAGATAAATTTAAGCCTGATGTTTCTCCCCTGAATAGTTGACCACCCCTGAAGTCTGAAGTTCTATGAAGATAGACCTTTAGGCATTCTACTGGACATAGAGATGCATCTTCTTTCAGAGGGCAGATTCTCCAGGGACCCCACCTGTTGGTGGGTAACTCATTCTTGGCGAGAAACGTAGGATCGGGGAAACAGGTTCAGTTCTCCCCCATCCAGGAACTGAACACGACCTGCCTCTCTCGAGAGGGCTACGATCTCACTAACCCTGGCCCCGGACGCGAGTGCAAATAGGAAAATAACTTTTTGTGTCAAATCCTTTAACGCACACTCTTCATTGCTCAATAGAGAAGCAAAATGAAGAACTTTGTCTAAAGACCATGAAATGGGCTTTGGAGGTGCTGAAGGCCTGAGCCTAGCGCAGGGCTTTCGGAACTTCATTAAAGATCTCGTTACCTAGGTCGACCTGGAAGGCATATAGAATGGGTCTTGTCAAAGCAGACTTACACGCTGAAATCGTGTTAGCTGCCAACCCTTGACCATGGAGGTGGATGAAGAAAGATAAGCAGAAGTCTGTCGAGATCTCCTGCAGATTCTTCGCCTTGACAAAGGCCACCCATTTTCTCCAAGATGACTCATATTGCCTTCTAGTAGATTTGCACTTATATTCCTTTAGGAAGTCTATGCTGGCTTTCGAAATCACGAAACGCTTTCTCACCGCTAGGGAGAGAAAATCATGAGCTGCAGGGTCCGGGTTTTCTGTAATGAAGCGCAGACAGTCGACTTCTGGACTCGCTGGGTCAGAACTGGATGTGGTAGCGGTACAAACCTCAGCTGTAGTTCCAATGCCAGGGGGGAACCACACGCTTTTCGGCCACCCCCTTGAAGGATCTCAGTTTGTTGAGGACCCTCAACAGAAGGTTGTGAGGAGGGGAACAGATATAAATCCTGGACCATCTGTTCCAGTCGAGGGGACATCGCGTCCACTGCTTCCGCTAAGGGGTCCTCGTACGGGGACACGTACAGGGGCAACTTCTTGTTGTCTTTCGTCGCAAAGAGGTCTATCTGCAGTTCTGGGACTTGATTCAGAATGAAGGAGAATGATCCTGCGTCTAAGGGCCATTCCGGACTCTATCGGTGTGAACCTGGATAGAGCATTCCGCTGTCACATTGCGGACTCCTTGAAGGTGAACTGCCGACAGGTACCACTTCTTCTTTTCCGCCAATCGGAAGATGGCCAACATCACCTGGTTGAGAGGTGGTGACCTCGATCCTTGTCGATTCAAGCATCTCACAACTACCTCGCTGTCCATCACCAACCTTATGTGGATCGAGTGACGGCGAGGAGACTTTCTTTAAGGTAAGGAGCACTGCCATAGCTTCTAGAAGTTTATGTGAAAGGTCTTGAATAGCTTGGACCAAGTCCCCTGGACTTTTTTCGATGAGAGTGACCTCCCCATCCCTCCTTTGAGGGGACTGAGTGAATCGTCACCGACGGGGGAGGTGGCTGAAGAAGAACCGACTTCTTTAGATGTCTGGCTTGGGACCAAGGCCTGAGAAGAGTACGTAGCCGAAGCGGGGAACTGGTCTTCTCAGATCTCTTCATGCGTTTGATGCATAACTTTTCCAAACTCCGGTTGCATCCTTTAGCTGTGCTCTTAGCACTGGGTCTGTCACCGAAGCGAACTGGAGAGAGCCCAGTACCCTCTCCTGTTCGCGTCTTGATATCCTTTCGGAATCTAGAAGTCTCTTGACAGAACCCGCTATCTCCTTCCTTTTCTTCGGTGGGATGGAAGAGAAACGGGTGTGACAAAAGGTCCCAGTGGATTCCCAGTCACTGGAACTTTTGAGATGGAGAAAGTCGAGACTTTTTTCTGTTGATCTTGAAGCCTAGGTACTCTAGGAACTGGATCACTTGACTGGAAGCTTGCAAGCATTCTGTCTCGGATGCTGGCCACACCAACCAGTCGTCCAGGTAGGCTACTACCTGAATTCCCTTTAGGCGTAATTGTTTGAGAGCTACGCTCGCAAGCTTCGTGAAAATCCTTGGGGCTATGTTTAGCCCGAATGGCATGGCTCTGAAGGCGTATAGTCTTCGTTGTAGCCTGAACCCTAGGTAGGGGGAGAGTCGACGGCTGATTGGAATGTGCCAATAGGCGTCTGACAAGTCTATAGAGACGGAATATGCCCTCTTGGGCAGTAAGGTCCTTATGTGTTGCAGTGTTAGCATCTTGAATTTGCAATTCACTATGAACTTGTTGAGTGGCGACAAGTCCAGAATGACTCTGAGCTTTTCCGAGTCTTTCTTGGGAACACAAAACAGCCTCCCTTGGAATTTGATGGACTTCACCTTTCGGATCACATTTTTCTCCAACAGCTCTAGAACGTACTCTTCCAGAACGGGGGTGGAGTGTTGGAAAAACCGAAGGCACGGGGGTGGAGTGCTGTACCAGCTCCAGCCCAGTCCATTCTTGAGTAGGCTGTGGGCCCAGGGATCGAAGGTCCATCGATCCCGAAATTTCAGAAGTCTCCCTCCTACCGGTATCATCTCACTTGAACTGCCGTCCTGAGGTCTTGCCTCCCTGACCACGACCACCCCTGAATCCCCTTCCCCTTGAGGGGCGCCTAGACGAGCCTCTGGCTGCTCCTCTAGGCTTTGCTCGAAAGGAAGAAGACTGCCCTTCGAACGTTGGGGTGAATGCCGTGGACTGTGTCGACACAGCCTGGGGTACCCACTGAAAAGTGGTCGGGGTTTGTGCCACCATCTGGGGCACTGGAGGCAATGGCAATTGCAGTTGCTGTTGCTGTCTAAAAGGCTTGGCTGGCCGAGACAGTAGCCTAGTCCTCATAGTCTTCCTCTTTGGTTGAGGACCCTCATTCGGGGAAGACTTTCTTTTGATAGCCAGGCCCCACTTCTGGAGAAGGTTTCTATTCTCCAAGGCAGCCTTATCAGCAACTTCTTTGACCAAATCGGTAGGGAAAAGGTCTTTTCCCCAAATGTTGGAGGAGATTAGTTTCCTTGGCTCGTGCCTCACCGTAGCCGAGGTGAACACGAACTCCCTACAAGCTCTCCTTGCCTTGACGAAGCCATAAAGGTCCTTCGTCACTGTGGCCAGATGAGTCTTGGCCACCACCATGAACATTTCATGGACCTTGGGGTCACTTGCCATCGTCTCAAGAATAGTCTGAAGAGACATTGAGGCAGCCAGTCTTTCTTTTGTCTTGAACTCTCTTCGCAAAAGAAAGTACCAGACAGCTTAGGGAGGTCCTCGCCGAACTGACGTCCGGCAATATCAGCCTCCAACTTTCCAACTGAGAACGTAAGATGGACGTCCTTCCAGTCTTTGTGGTCCATAGGCAGGGCCAGCGACAAGGGTTTACACTCCTCCAGGGAGGGGCAAGGCTTGCCGGCCTCGACTGCTTTTAGTACAGCCGCAAACCCTTTCTGTAAAAAGGAGAAGGCTCTAGCAGGCGAGGACACAAAGGAAGGGAGCTTCTTGCTCAATGCAGCTACCTTTGAGTTAGAGAAGCCCCTCTCTTTCATCGAGGATGAAAGTAGAGCTTGAGCCTTAGCGTGGTCCATCACTATGACCTCCTTCGGCTCTGTCTCCTCCTTTGAAGCTGGTTCCTTCCTCAGCCGGACATAACAGTCCGGATATGATGCCTTGCTGGGCCAGAATTCCACCTCCTCCAGGGGAACTGAGCCCAGCTTATCCGAGATGACGATCTTTCCAGTCGTCATCGGCATGTGCTCAGCATACCTCCTTGGGTTAGCATCTGAGCACAAGGGAAGGTCTTTCACATTGGGCCTTTTCTGGGGCCCATGTGATTCTGCAAGGCACTGCATCCGCAGTTCCATTGCAGCCCGCCTTCTCCTGATTCTCCTTCTGCATTTGTTGGATCATTCCAACAATAGAAGAGAGGGCCTGTCCCAGCTCTACTGGGAGACCGGCCGATGTTGAGGGAATAGGCTCCGGAATCTGAACCGGAGTAGCCGACACCTCGTCGACCTCTTCCTCTACAACGTCTGGGGCTTGAACTTCATCCTGGGCTTCTACCAGGAGGTCTTCCTCCAGATGCTCGTCCACGTCAGACATCCTGTCATCTAACTGGATGTCTTGCATCGCGACCGCGACTTCAGCATCCACCTGGATCTGAACTTGGGGGATCTCCTCTTGAGGCTGGGGAATCACTGCATCAGCTGATGCCTTAGGGAAAAGATACGCCCTCATCTTCTCACTTGGAAGATAAGGTCCAGAGGTGTTCTTTTGGAAGCCCCTTACCCAGGTACGAAGCTTCTCCCTTGCTATATCCCTTGATTCCGCCGTCCTAGGGGAATCAAAGGCCTCAGTAATCAGCTTAGTGCACACAGTACATACCTGAGGGTCCCAATACCGGAGATCATCCTTGGAGACAGCGCATGCTGCGTGTCTCCTACAAAACTCATGTCCGCAGAGGTTCTTGTTGCGGACGTTGCAAAAAACACTTCCGCACTTCGGAGGGTCCTCCTGTAAAGAGAAGAAATTTCCATGAGTATCAAGTGAACTATGTATCACTGGATATGCATAGTATAGCATAACAATTCAGAAAGGAAAGACACACACTTGTGTTTCCCTCACAACCCATTGTTGCAGCCTTCCAGATAATAAAATCCAATGGTTAATCTCTTCTAGAGTAACCAATGCAAAGTTTCCAGAGGAAACAGGTGGAGCTCACACCTAAGCAATGATTTTAAAATCCTGGATAATAGACAGGAAAGAACTCACTTTCCTATCTGTAGGGCAACAGCAAAGGGCTGTGCAAGAAAACACAAAAGTGTTAGAACACACAGTGCTGTACCAAAACCCATACTATAGTTTTCTTCTTACAGTATCTGTTATACTGAAGAATACTGGTACAGTCTAGGAGGTTATGTGCCGACCGGCACATACCATAACTAGCTTTAAAGTATACTACTTAACAGCTATAAGGCGGCAGAACGCTGGTTCAAATGCATGTGTCGGCCGGCAGTAACTCCGGCAACAGCCAATGTTGGTTGGCAATGACTGCTGACCGACCACTACACAAGGTAGTACCCCGGCTGCCGGCCACACTCTTGGCGACCGGCAGACAAGGGCTGACATTAGCCGGCCGGAAAAGGTACAGGACCGATGCCAGCCGGCAGCAAAAGAACCAGAGGACTACAACTGCCCGGCTGCCGGCCTCATAGGCCGGCAGCCGGGTCGGGTACAGCACTAGAAGAAAAACAGAATGGATGCCGGGATAAGAGTGTACACTACCTCCAAGCCCGGCAATCCGAAAGAGTGCATATAAGGAAGGGGAGAATCTAATTCAGGCATCCTGACCAATGCCGTCTGACTCTGCAGGCAGGCATGGATGAGGGACCAAGGGAGATCCGGGCAGCACTCAAAACAGAAGACCCTTGCCGGCCAGCAGCTCTGCCGGCCGGCAAGGGACTGAGTCAATTCCACATCCTAACCTATTCTAGGTCCAGATGTAGAATGACGTACAGTACTGTAAGGGCTAGGCCATTACAGAGATAGAGGGGGAAGGGACAAAAGAGGGTCCTACCAACCTTGCTTTAGTGACGGATCACCCGCAGCCAAGAAACTCATCTTAGCCTAAGGGAGATCCAAGGGGGGAGGCCAGCAATACTTGCCAGCTCCCAGAGCACCAAAGCAAGGAAGGTGTTGCTACTCCCAGGGAAAGAAACTTATCCTCCCCCGAGAACAGCAACAAGGACTAGTCTGGTAGATCACAAAAGAAGGAATCATCTCGTACAGAAACCTTCGGTAGTGACCTTAGGAGGCTAAGCCTCCTATGTCTGTGTCAGACCAGCGAGGGAGACTCTACCCCAAGCCAGACAAACACAGACTCAGACTAAAAAACTCTGTTGTTCTGTCCCTCTTTGAACCAGACTTACTGGAACAGGAAGGTACAGTAACACCCCAGTATAGTTTTATCGAAAATTAATTCAGATAAACCACTTAGGGATAAGCCCAAGGCTTAAACAGAGGGAAAGGGATTGCATACCTTCTCCGAAGAAAAGAGAGCAACCGGGGAGTATGAGAAAGTATACTAAGGCTCCATAAGCAACTTAGCCTAGGCACCAAGAGAATCGATTACCTAAATCACCGAAACTCACTCGTATACTATCTTGGAAATATTCCACATAATCTTAAATGTATAAAACATAGCCTAAAGCTTCAATAAAATTTTAATACACTCGGAAAAAACAAAATCATGCATGAAGTACTAGGACCAAACGACTAGGCTACATGGCCTAGCGTAGGCCAGAATTGGCGAATACTTCGCCAAAATAATACTAAAGCACGAAAGGAAATCCTATGTAACGCTAAATAGCTAAAATTTATTAAAGCAAAACAACCGGGAATGTCGCTCTGGCTAACTAAACTTATACCTAGCGAGCGACAGCGTCCATGACGCCTCCGGTAGGCTACGGCTCTTGTAACAAAGATTAATCCTATTAATCACTTAAAAATTTACCAAGAGCCTACATTTATACATAAAAGAAATGGTACTCAACTTAACAGAGGCCGACGAAGTTGGAGAAGCCATGAAAAGCAGAATAAATCCAAGATTTGCGAGAAACACAGGAAAAAACACCGAGTTGTTAAGCTACGCAAAAAGGAATACAGATGGCGCCAGGATTGGCGCCAGGCACGCTTACGAAACGGGAGATAGGGAGCCTTGGGAGCGGCTCCCCCTTTTTCTTTCCCGATTTCGTTTCTTGCCAATTGCCCCCTGCGATACGTAATCTCTGTTCGGGGTGCAGATTGCCATGTGGCGTGTCAAGAATACGTCCTCTGATATGTCGCGATATCCCTTTCACGAGGGATACTCGCTCCAGGAGTTAGAATTCTGGTACCTTAAGGTAAATTCTCTGGGAATATCGCCGTAGTTGTAATATACCCTAGGAAGTTACCCTATAGGAACTTCCATCAGGACGACATGGCTTGAGCCCAAAAATATATATATACAAATAAATATTCGAATGAAATGTATACACGTATTCGGATAAATAATGTTTGATTCTCTAATTATATAGAAACTACAAATTCTTGTAAAGATATGAAAATTACATGACAGCCTAATTGGACCCTTAATAACAATGCATTGGTTAATATCCCGATTTTCCAATTATGCTATTCCCTTACGGACTCCAACCCTGATAACAGACGCTTTCATTAATTAACAATATTAAAGGATGAAAAGGAAACGGAAGTCCTTTTTATTATTAATTTTATTTTTATTTTATTTCTATTTTCTTGTTTTGTGTATTTACATTTGAGCAATATAACTTAATGAAATTGAATATTTCTTCAAGTATCATGAGAGTAATTGTGTTATATATTGGAAAAGTATAATTAGATTAATAAAAATTATTGTTAGTTTTAAGTATGTTAATTTTATTCTATTAAAATGGTCCTATTCATATTTGCGAGGCTTAAGTGCACACTCTCTCTCTCTCTCTCTCTCTCTCTCTCTCTCTTGTGAATCCATCTTAGATGATGTAGGCACTGATATAAGTACTCTCTCTCTCTCTCTCTCTCTCTCTCTCTCTCTCTGTATTTTGAACGACGTTTAATTTTTAACTATCTTTTCTTGTTTTTAGTACTCTCTCTCTCTCTCTCTCTCTCTCTCTCTCTCTCTCTCTCTCTCTCATGATTCCATCTTAGATGATGTAGGCACTGATGTAAATTCTCTCTCTCTCTCTCTCTCTCTCTCTCTCTCTCTCACGAATCCATCTTAGATGATGTAGGCACTGATGTAAGTACTCTCTCTCTCACGAATCCATCTTAGATGATGTAGGCACTGATGTAAGTACTCTCTCTCTCTCTCTCTCTCTCTCTCTCTCTCATGAATCCAGTAAAGTTTATGTAAGTAGAGATGTAATTGCTGTATAATTTTGTAGTTTCAACCAATACATTGAAATAAGTATTACAAGGCTAATACGATTTATAAAGAATTTCTATACTATAGTGAATAAATTTTCATCATTATTGTTATAACAATTAACTGAAAATAACAGTTGAGCAGTATTTGCATTTAGATTAAATTTCCCCTGTATCGTAATCATCAACATTATCATTATTATAGTTTTGTCATTATAGATATTTATAATCAAACAAGACCAATACTAGGGTACATATTAGCACAAATGATACCATTGTAAAGGATAATTATTCATTAATCATGTT
>NC_090729.1:185657465-185671427 GCF_036898095.1 Palaemon carinicauda | reverse complement strand
CATTTACCTGGTATGAATTAAGATGAGGATGGGTAGATATTTTAACAATTATAACATCTATCTACTTGGTAACTTTTCAATTGGGTTCGTACACTGTAATCGTATTTCTGTTTTTTTTTTTTTTTTTTTTTTCCTCGCACTGATAACCCTTTTAAGCCTGTATGTTCTTGAATCATTGTGTTTGAGTTTTAGCGCCGTTCTTGCTAGGAACGGGTTATATAAATATTCATGTTCCGTCTAAATAAAGTTAGTTGCATTTGTCTCTTCTCTCAGTTATCACCTAACTGCCTCGTCCGCAGAGGTCTGAGTCTCCTGAAAATACCTTTAGCTTAAAATTCCATTGAGTCGGAACACCATGATTAAATTTCAATCTACTTTCTGATACCCAAGAATTTAATCCTTCATTCTGCAATCTTAAGTTACTGAAAACTTTACTCATAAGCTATGAAGGACTTAGATAAAGTTTCTGACGTGGGATTTGTCTTAAACGGCTCTATAAAACTAAAAGTTAAACTCTAGAATTTATAAAATAACCTTCGTTTCATATTAAAAGGTGAGGATTGAAAGATTAATAGTACCAAGCAGTTTTTTTTTCACATCCATCTCTGCAGGGATGGGGTCTGTGCCTCTAAGGAGGGGGCCGGTGCCCCTCTAGAGGAGGAGGTCCATACCATGCGTTGTCCATAGGTCTTATGACCTATGAACATTTTAGGAGGGGTTTACAGGTTAATTAGATTTCTTACGTGTGTTTACTATAATCATACCAATTTTAGAAGCCAGCATGCCTTTCACTAAAGATGCTATCTTGTTGCTAGAAGTAACTGATTTATTTAAATAAAAAAAAGAGGTAAATCTAGCTAGTTTTAGTGTTTTTCCATATTTATAACAGAACCTTTATAAGATTTTACTCTAAATTCTATGATATATTAGATTAAATTTAACTTAGTATTTGCGGAGATTGAGATAATTCATATTGGTACAGTTTTCTGGTAATTTTTGTCATGGATATATATATTTATATATATATATATGTGTATATATATATATATATATATATACATGTATATTATATATATATATATATACATATATATATTTATATATTTATGTATATATATATATATATATATATTGATACAAAGAAAGCATGAGTTACGAAAGCTTGTTTAAAAGGTACTCCAGGACACTTACAAATAAGTTATGGTAAAACAATGAATACAAAAATCCTGTTTTTTATCAGTTAATTTTCCTATTATGCAAAATGAGTTGCACTAATTAACTTTGAAGGGTTAACATACATATATGCAATGACTAGGAATATTTCCTAAAATATCAAATCTTTGCTATTCCAAGTAATGAAAGTTTCTTAATTTTATAGTATACATAATAACTTTTGCTGTATAGATATTTTTAAAGGTTAGCAATGTCGAATTCGAAGCAAGAAAATAGATATAAACTAAATGTCAGTTTTGTTCAGAATGTGACTAAGGAAATTTCAGTTGAGGATTTTGGTTAAAAACTGCAATTTTTCTTTAAATGACGTGAGGATTGAATAAACTTTGTGCAGAAGGGTGGTGGAATATTATTATTATTATTATTATCATTATTATTATTATTATTATTATTATTATTATTATCATTATTATTATTATTATTATTATTATTATTATTATTATTATTATTATTATTATTTGCTATGCTACAACCCTAGTTGGAAAAGCTGGATGCTACAAGCCCGAGGGCTCCAACAGGGAAAATAGCCCTGTGAGTAAATGAAATAAGGAAACTACAAGAGAAGTAACTAGCAATTGAAATATTTTAAGAACATTGCCTACATTGAAATAAACCTTTCACATATAACCTATATAAGGAATAAGATAATACAGGTTATTCCCTTTTTGTGCATTTTTGTGTATATGTAGCTTTGATGAAAGCCGAGTAAATGTTTTCGCCGAAAGGTTTTTCATGTTCCCTAAGTTTTCCTGCTTTAGCCTTGTGTAAACAGACCGGAGCTCTTGATTAAAAACTGATCCAGCCTACGAAGTTTTATGCTCGAAGTTTTGAGAGAAAAATCCATAAAATGTATCTAAGCTTTAGGTCTTCACATCTTATGTTTATTAATAAACTGAATAAATCTGTCCACAGTATAGCACTGAATCTCATGATGTAGGTGAGCAGTTTTTTATCCCTTAAAGAAATTAATATTTTTGTTCATGAATATCTGAGTTTGATTATCTCATTCCTTTATGATGACTTTATGAATGTTTTAATATCATTTATATTCGAATATATTTTCTCCTTAGCGTTTTTTGGATTTCTATGAATTTCAAAAGCAAATGCAAAATGCATTTTCTTACATATATTTGAAAAAAGGTATAATGTTTGGTAAGTATATTGAGGTGTTATTTGAGTTTTTCCTTGATTATCATGCTTTCATTTTAGATGAGATGTATAATATTGATAAGAGATACAATGTAATATTCTTTGTCTTGTGTATTTAAAAGTTTATTTAAATAGTTAACATGTTTTATCTATTTTCACAGTCAAACGTTCACTATGATCTAAAAAAAAACGTCTTTAGTGCATTACCTGCAGAAATTTGCCTTCGTTCTAGAAGGGAATTAAAAGAAGATATATTCATATTTGTAGAGTTTTATAGAAGAGACCTACAAAATTTTCGTTTCATTTTTAAATTTATAATAATAATTTTTGTTCATATAGCACAGTATGCATTCAAACTAAGAACAGAATTAGTCAAAATAATATTAAGTATTTTGAAGCCGATGAAACCTATCACAATTGTGAATAATAACAATAGATTTTCAATACTATCCTAACAATTACTGTGAATAATAATCATGTTCACGGTAATATGAAAAAGTGATAACAACCATTGGGTTTCTCTCCTCAAACAACTCGAAATGATGATCAGTTAGTTAGCCTTGGGAATTTTATGTTACCAGGGGTTAGTAGGGAAATAAACGTAGTCTAAAGTAATTATTTATAAAGAAAAATAGATTGTTAATCATTATATAATATGCTGAAGGTGAAAAATTGTATTGTATAATTAGCTTTCTAAGTTTTCCTATTCATTAATTTTTCCCAAAAACCTGATTTGAAACCTCAAAACTTCCGTTGCTTCAACACTAAAATTATAATTTTTTTGCTGTCTTATAAAGAGAGATTAATTCACCAAACTTTCAACTGGGCTCTATAAGGCACTAGAAGAGTTTGAAGACCCAGGCCTACATGGCTGAGGACTATGCTTTGCGAATTAGGAGGTGATGAATGGAGAAGTATTGACTTAAAAGCTCAAGAGAGAGATGACTGGCGAAATCTAACTGAGGCCCTTTGCGCCATTAGGTGTAGGAGGATATGATAATGATGATAATGACTAATAAACCTTTTAATTATAGACGCTTCTTTATTTTGTAACGCTGAATATTTTACAGATCTGGCAGAGGATGATGCATGGTTAAAAACACACCAGCTGCAGGCAGCTGGTACGATGTGGCACTTCAGACAGATGGCAATTCGAGGACAGTTTCAGACTCCTGCATATGCTTAGTCACAATGGGACGTCGCAAGGTAAATCAATTTACGTGTGCTTACTTCTCTTTAGGTTAATGAAGCAACGACTTTGTGTCTCTGTCTGCGTCATTTTGGATTATCAGTATATATATTTATATATATGTATATACATATATATATATATATATATACGCCTGTATATATATATATATATATATGATAATATATATATATATATATATATCTGTATATATATATATATATATATGTATATACATATATATAAACATATATGTATATATATGTATATACATATACATATATGTATATATATATATGTATATGCATATACATATATATAAACATATATGTTATATATATATATATATATATATACATATATGTTTATATATATGTATATGCATATACATATATATAAACATATATATATATATATATATATGTATATACATATATATAAACATATATGTATATATATGTATATGCATATACATATATATAAACATATATATATATATATATATATACATATATGTTTATATATATGTATATGCATATACATATATATATATACATATATGTATATGTATATACATATATATACATATATGTTTATATATATGTATATACATATATATATATATATATATATACAGATATATATATATATATATATATATTATCATATATATATATATATATATACAGGCGTATATATATATATATATATAAAATTACCATACATCGCCCAGCTTTCACAATATTTTAAAATAATTCCAAATCTCTCTCTCTCTCTCTCTCTCTCTCTCTCTCTCTCTCTCAACTTGTACTTCGAAACAATTCTTATTCAGTAAGCCCTTGCTAGAGTTATTCATGACCCTATCCGAGAAAGTGTCCGGGAAAACACGATATAATGACAGGCTTGTTAAACATGTAAACAAAGTAATGGTTAGTTTACTTCTAATGTTTCAAGAATGGTTGGCTCAACTGCATTGAGACAATTTTTGAGAAGGACTTTTTAACTATTCATTGCCTGCCGACAATATCATGAAAAATATTTCTATAATTTATTTTAGGCATTGGATAAATAATTCATTTATGATGGATGATTTCATAACATCAACAACAATAATAATAACAACAGCGAATAACTACCATAAATGTCAGTGTACATCAACGCTATTGATATGAATAACATTACATTACCAGTAATGGTTCTCTTCGTGGGATGCCAATATACAAAGGCATAATATTATTCGAATGATATTACAACGGACA
This sequence comes from Palaemon carinicauda, assembly GCF_036898095.1. Lineage (NCBI taxonomy): Eukaryota > Metazoa > Arthropoda > Malacostraca > Decapoda > Palaemonidae > Palaemon > Palaemon carinicauda. The sequence goes on along the minus strand of NC_090729.1, from coordinate 185,666,597 downwards.
CTATAGCATTAAGTTGCTAGAGCAATACAGGCTTTTGGTTATATTGCAAGAATAATCACGCATGCGCTAATAAGTTAAAGGACAGTAACATTGCCCTATCAAGCAGGACAATGCCCTAGAGACTGACCACATTACATTTGATCAGCGCCCAAGCCCCTCTCCACCGAATCTAGAACCAAGGAGGGCCAGGCAGTGGGTGCTGATGATTTAGCAGGTAGACGTATAGGGTCCGCCAGAGCCCTCATCCTTAGCTCACAAGGATGGTGAGGTTACAACGACTAAACGACCAAACGAGTTCGAGTGGGACTCGAACTCGTCTGGCAATCACCAGGTAAGGAGGCTACCTCCAGGCCACCACAACCCATCAAATACAAGGGTGCTACAGGCTAAGACATTGTAACAATTTTTTTTTTTTTTTATTTAGTTGGGAGATATTGTTACTTTACATAATCGAGTTTGAATTTGAAATACAGCGTTTATATTCTTTGGGATTACTATTGATTAGGATATAATTTCTCCCATATTAATTTATGTTCAGTTGGACGCATATAAGTATCTTAATGAGCTTTATAAGCAATGATTACCAGTCTTAACCATCAAACTTTTGTTATTAGAAGTTTTTTGAAAGTTTTTAATGCACAAACAACGAAAATACTTGCCTTTCTTAAGCCTCAATACATCGCCGAAGTGAATTCATATTTATATGTTTACGAAGGAAATTTCCCTCTCTTCCGAAGGGTGTTTCGAGAGATTGAAATTGAAGAGAAACGAAAAGTTTGATCAGATGGTGTAAACTTACCGCAAAAGTTCATCTTATGGGAAGCAAGATAAGATTTTGATGGCCTTCTCCCGAACATTAATCCACTTGACTTAAGATTAAGTTCAAGTCAGTAAGATTCCAGGTACATGAAACAATATGTTTTATGCATTTTATTATATCCCTTGCTTTTGCCTGGTTTTGGTAGATTCTTGTATGCCATAAGCTTATTTGCGTAGTAAATAAAATACTTGGTTAAAGGAATAAGTAAAATAATTAGGAAATATGCCTATATTAGCCCTATGTACATATATGTATGTACACACACACACACATATATATATATATATATATATATGTATATGTATATGTATATATACACACATGCATTAACATGTATGTATATATATGTGTACGTGTATATATATATATATATATATACACACACATTACCATGTATGTATACAAATGTGTATTTGTATACACATATATGAAATATAAACGTATGTGCATACAGTACGTACACACACACATATATATGTGTATATATATATATATATATATATATACACACATGTGATTGCGTTTGTGTGTATGTGTGCAATCGCGTGCATGTATGGATACAGTAAGACCAATAAAGATATTAAGATATGCAATAAACTGTAGTACTTCCGAAGGCAAAGTTTGCTTTGAACTGGGGAGTAATTGGAAATCCTCCTTTTCTGACCATTATAACCGAATCCTTTGATCTCTCTAGTGCAAATAAATGCGTTTTCTGCCGACATACTTTATCGGAATTCCTTTCTGAAGTAATGAGTTCAGTTACGAGTTCTCTTGCTTGAGGGTACACTCGGGCACACTATTCTGTCTAATTTCTCTTCCTCTTGTTTTGTTGAAGTTTTTATAGTTTATATAGGGAATGCTTATTCTAATATTGTTACTGTTTTTAAAATATTTTATTTTTCCTTGTTTACTTTCCTCACTGGGCTATTTTCCCTGTTGGGCCCCCTAGTTTTATAGTATCATGCTTTTCCAGCTAAGGTTGTAGCGTAGCAAATAATAATAATAATAAGAAGAAGAAGAAGAAGATGAAGAAGGGCTATTAAAATTAGAATAATGAAATGGCAGGAAGATTAACCCTTACGAAAGCACGATTCTAACAGGTATTAGTGATTTGTTGGGCATTTTTTTTCCCTTCTTTTTAATGACAAATGGAAATCTGGTACAAAAGGAATTATAGTAAAGGATCTTATTTCTTTTGCTTTCCGTATTATTCTTGCAATGAGAAATGACGTCCTCTTTAATTACTGTCATAAATATACTGTCTGCGTGTATATATATATATATATATATATATGTATATATGTATATATATATATATATATATATGTATATATATATATGCATTATGTATATATAGTTTATATATTTGTGTGTGTGTATATATATATATATATATATATGTATATATATATATATATGCATTATGTATATATAGTTTATATATTTGTATATATATATATATATATATATACATATATATATATATATATATATATAGTTACCATACTTTCAAAGAACACAGACACTCCTTTCACGTGTTTAAAAGGAAAAATGTACTAAAAAATAACTTCGTACCTGCAGACCGGGACGTTAAAAATGATCTGACCACCTTCGGTAGTTGTTATCCATTGAAAACATTAAAAGAACTAACAAAACATGTTCCCAAAGGATTTTCTTTATTTCAGATGTAGAGTAAACAATAAACGTCATAAAACGCCGAAAAACAATGAAAAAACGTCCGAAAAACGCCGAAAAACAATGAAAAAAAACTCACGTAAACGCCGAAAAAACAATGAAAAAACGTGCGAAAAACGCCGAAAAACAATGAATAAAACGTTCGAAAACGCCGAAAAACAATGAAAAAAAACGCCCGAAAAACGCCGTAAAAACAATGAAAAACGTCCGAAAACGCCGAAAAAAACAATGAAAAAAATGTCAATAAACGCCGTATATTCCAAAGATCATAGAATATGACATGGTAAAACCAGAGGGAAATCTAATTGCCTTCGATATGTACTCGATTGTAGACAAGGGAAATTTAAGTAACTGATTGCCGATGATAGATGTTCATTATCTATTAATTGAAACGTTTTTATCAACTGCACGTGATCGTTTTTTTATATATAACCCTGAAAAGTCATTTTTTTTTCTTTGAATATATTTGTAAAAGTTTATCTATTTTTTTTATAGTTATCGGGTATTATTCATGTCTTATATTTTGCCATTTCCTTACATCTAGCTCATTTGAAAACTGATATTTAACTTTCATCACTTCATAGCCTATTGTATTATGTAAGAAATTAATTAGGACTTTATTTTTCTTTGGAATTCCTCTTTATTCAAAACTAAATATTTGGACACACACACACACACACACACACACACACACACATAATCAACCCTTCCCATCACTAGCCTCATCCTAACAAGAACTCACTGATTCGGTGATTTTTGGGAGGGTGTAGTTTCCGAGTGTACCTCTCTAGGTACCCTCTCTCGCAAGGGTATTACTACGACTTTTCTCCCCTGAGTCCGACAGGAAAGAAATATATGTATGTGTGTATATATATATATATATATATATAAATGTATATATACACACACATATATATATATATATATATATAAATAATTACATATATAATGTAATATATGTATATATACATATAAATATATATATGTATATATATGTAATATATGTATATATATATGTATACATACATATAAATATATATATGTATATATATGTAATATATGTATATATATATGTATACATATGTATATATATTATATATAAATATATGCACACATATGTATATATATATTTAAATATATGGACACATGTATATACATAAATTTATATATATATATATATATATATATATATATGTATATATATGTTTACATTATATGTGTGTGGTTGTGTATATATGTATAGCCAGAAAACTGGTTCTTAACGATAATTTTTGCGATTAAGCCAATTTTAGTTGAAAATGGACATCATTCACGGGACCTAATCAGATATCGAGTTATTTTGGTCCGAAGCCTAATAGCGAAATAGAATTAATTTTAGGAAATAAGGAACTTTAATAATGGAATTCGGTTCCATAAATAGTAACATGAAATTAGGTCTTGTCTTTAGATTTGATAGGACCCACGGTGGAACTTAATGTCTCGATAGTCATTGAATATGTATTCCATAATATGCTCATGCTTAATATATATATATATATATATATATGTATATATATGTATATATATATTTATTTATATATATATATTTATTTATATATATATATATATATATGTATATGTAAATTTATATATAGATATATTTATCTATATAGAGTATAATACATACAGTATATATATATATATATATATGCATATAGATATTTATATATATATATATATATATATACAGTATATATATTGGTACATAATTATATAGATGTATATTATAAATATATATATATATATATATATATTAAATTGTATAGTAATACATATATATATATATATATATATATATTAATAATTTTTTTTTACCTTTATATAATGTAAACAAAAGCAAGATTTTGTAAAGTATACATTCCGAAAAAGCAAAAAAAAAAAAATTTTTTTTTTCCAATCACAAGACAGGCTATCTAGTGCATTAAGCTGGTCATATTACATCTTACATAATGTACACGACACATAAAGAAACATATCTACATTATTTTATTCAATCGTCGTAAGCGAGAGTATCAAATGCAGCCTCCACTCTCATGGCATAAGTCAAAAATACACCAGAATCACTCTTCCATCACACATGTAGGTAGATTTTACTTCCAATTGTTGTTTTTCGTTTGCTAAATCCGTTCTCACAAACCTACTCACATTTCAAGGGAATGGAAGTGAACTTAAACCGCGAACTGATGGTGGGAGTGCGGTATGTATCAGAGTCAATCTGTATTGACTCTGGGATGTATGTGATGTATGTGTATTTGTGAAGTTTAGATTCATAGACGTGTCTGTAAGCATATAACTATTTATTCATTCCAGGAGACTAGGCTTGTTACAAATAGTGTACCGTAAGAGAGCCAAGAAGTGTTAGTAAATATTTGTGATATATGGCAGAACAGCATCTAATTTTTAATATAGTCTACGAATTTTCACCTTTTAACATTGACCCAGTGCCTCCAAGATCCAATTCTCGAGGTTGTTGTGGCCTGATTGGTAACGTCTCTCTCTGGTGTTTGCCAGCCGGGGGTTCGAGTCCTACTCAGACTCGTTAGTGCCGTTAGTGTCTGTAACCTTACCATCCTTGTGAGCGAAGCTGACCAGTGCGGAATGGTGATGGTGGAAGACTTTAGTCTGGTCGCTTACAGCAAATCAACGTAGTATGGGTGTTCCTGACTAGTACAGCTTTGCTGATCATTTCGATACTCAAACCCTTTCATCATGTTAAGGTATCCTTACTCAGAAAGGCATATTTCAATATCCTATCATTAATTGTATGTAATTTTTTTATATCCATCAATGAAATTGAGACTCAAGAAAATTTTGATATCTCTGAGAATTTTCATGCATAACAACAGAGAGAGAGAGAGAGAGAGAGAGAGAGAGAGAGAGAGAATATGGAAAATCATGAGGTATAAGCAAAGATTAGGGAATAAAAGTTACATTTCTGTTCATAGAAAAATAACATAGAAAAGATATGCAAAACCGAACGAGAGAGAGAGAGAGAGAGAGAGAGAGAGAGAGAGAGAGAATATGGCTAATTCAATAGGAGATAAGAATGGCGAAGACTGGAAGAGGGAAATAGCGTAATTTTTCTATCTGAATCATATAACAAAGAACTATCTATGAATAAAAACCTAACAGCCTTTGCAGTTTTCATTCAAAAGATTTGATTGAAATATGGCAATGATCTAAACAAAACATATAACATAAATAAGAGAAAATTGGCCACATGCTATATCTAGGAATTCCTTCTCTATAAACATGAGAGGAAATCATACAGTGGAAATGACACTTACTTGTAAACAGTTTTAACGAGAAGTTGCATGTAACAATTAATATGCAATTGGAAGAACATACACACGCACACACACACACAATCGTAGCAAAGAAGACTGTGTGTCCATTAATCACCTAAAACCTGGTTAATCCTGCAGAAAGACGTACCTATGGTACGCCTTTAAAATGCAGGGCACCCTTTTTCCCATGTATTTCTTGCTTGAGGGTATAATCGGGCACACTATTCTATCTCATAACTCTTCCTTTTGATTTTTTTAAAGTTTTTATAGTTTATATAGGAGATATTATGTTAATGTTGTTACTATTCCTAAAAGATTCTATTTATCCTTTCTTCTCTGGGCTATTTTCCCTGTTGTAGCCCCTGGGCTTATAGCATCCTGCTTTTCCATTTATGGTTGTTGCTTAGCAATGAATGATAATAATAATAATAATAATAATAATAATATAAATTCGAGAAATACTAAACAAACCATCATTGTAAGCAGGTATGTCAGTTGCTTCTGTTTATTGAAACATCTTTATTTCAACGTCATTCTCTATTATATAAAGAGTTCAATTACCAGATAGGGTAATTAAACCCATTTTTATTCCTTCCTGTCCTTAAAATTCCCATCGTTAGTGTTGTGTTTGTGTCCATTTTTTTAAAACTAATATTGCTGTTAATTCATTAGCCCACTTTGCATGCTTAATTACTGCAGTATAATACAGGGGTGTTGTTTACACAAATGCGAATACATACATACATTATAAATTATTTCATAAGTATTATGCACACAAACATACTTATATATATATATATATATATATACATATATATATATATATACATATATATATATATGTATTATATGTATTCATATATATATATATATATATATATATAATATATTTATATACATATGTTAATTATGTGTCAAGACATTTATATATCTATGTATATATAAATTAATTTATATAAATAATCTTTCCCTCTCTCTTTATATACAGTATATATATACATATACATATATATATATATATATATATATATCTGTTCTATTAATATATGTAATGTATATGTATATACATATGCATATATTTATCTTTAGATAATATATGTGAATATATGCATATTTATATAAATATATATGTATGTATATATATATATATATATATATATATATTTATATTCATATACATATACTCACATAACAAACAGATAATAGATGGACAATATGAACAACAGAATGGGTCGATTAAGATTGTAAAAGAAGCAGGGGAAGGAAGAGAAGACGATGAATTGACGAATCTATGAAAATTTACGGGATAGACAAGCAGAGTGGGAGAATATGTCTGAGACATTTGTTCTGCAGTGGACTAGTAAAGACTGATGATGTTTATATATATATATATATATATATATATATATAGATAGATAAAATGCTTCTACAGTAGATTATGTATCATATGTGTATGTTTGTATGTATAATTAATATATGAAAATGTACACATTTATGCTTATATTCACTACATATATAAGTATATACATATGTATGCATAAATATAGTGTTTCAGTCACACACATACAGTATATATATATATATATATATATAGGCATATATATATATGTATATATATATATATATATAGGCATATATATATATGTATATATATATATATATATAGGCATATATATATGTATATATATATACACACACACACACACACATATATATATATATATATGCTTTCACCAGTACATATGTTATCATAACATGTACTCGTTACCAATTAAAGCCAAACACTTCGTCTACAAATTGGCAGTTAACTTACCAACTAAATGGCAGCAAGTGTCAAGGCTCATCCTTTCCTCGCTACCTCACTAAGAACCCTTCAGTCTTTCGCTAAGCTCTTACAAGTGCTTCCAAAAGGCTCAAGTAAAGCTTTTTGTTCCAATAGGCTCAAGCTTCTTTCAGTCCCTTATATAAGTATCTTATCTCGCAACCGGTATTATTTGACTGCTTTCTTTGAGAAACTACATCAGAGTATCGAAGTTCTTGAGATAGATATTCAATTACTCGCGGAAATACTTGCGGCTTGTTAGGCGAAATTTTTTTTTTTTTTTTTTTTTTTGCATTCGAATATAAAGCGTATGGAAGGTTCTTCGTGGCTGGGATGCTTTGGAAAAGAGAGGACGAGACTTGGATAAGTTATTTTTATGGGAAATTCCGTTTTGTTGGATAATATTTAGTAATAATTCAATTTTCTTTAACACTATTTCCCTATCATTTTTCGTCTTGTTTACCTCGTCAGTATTTGATGCTTCAATGATACCTAGAGCTATTTGGCTGCCGTAATAAGTAATCTAGTATATTAATTATCCTAACATGTAAAGAAACGAAGTATCCTTCCATTAAATTATAAATGCTAAATCAATTATTGTACCATCTTTTCATTTACTATTTCTATGTCCTAAATATCCCGTGTTATTTAGAAGAAAAAAATAACTGCTACATTAGCCCTCGAGATTCAGCAACGCTCTTTGATCTATAGTGTTATTTTTATTACATCCTTTGCTTGGGAAAGTTCATGGGTTGTTTAGTTAAGTTGAATTTGTGAATATATTTCATATTTTTTTTTATCATTTCTCACACACACACACACACACATATATATATATATATGATATAATATATATATATATATATATATATATAATATATATGTATATATGTATATATGTATATATATATATATATATATATATAATTTTGTCATTGGTTTTCTATTTCCTTTCCGTAATAGGATGCTTTCCGCGTTAGGTTTTAAATTCCTGTTTGATATATGAAAATAGAAAATAAGAATATAGACTTACATATAGTTAAAGATTCAAGGAAAAATGTATGATGAATTGAGAAGAAAGCTAAAATAGGAAAGAAATAATGTGAATTCCTTGCAAAACCTAGTAAATTATAGCAACTGAAATTTGTTCGTATGGAGGTCAAATTAGGAATAAATTTACTTCAGGAACACAAATTTAATTTGATTCTCTCTCTCTCTCTCTCTCTCTCTCTCTCTCTCTGCGAGTCGTCCACTGTGAAAGCTTTATCAGTAAACTAAATTTCTTTTCCGGGTTTAGGCAAAATGAAGATCTACACGGCAGAGTCGGAGCCTGATCTCTTCTTCTTTGGAAACTTTGGGGACTTAGCAAAGAGAGAGAGAGAGAGAGAGAGAGAGAGAGAGAGAGAGATTTGGCCCAAGTAAATTTATTGCATAAAATGTTTGTGCAGATGTTTATCAGAGAGAGAGAG
>NC_090729.1:185652465-185654965 GCF_036898095.1 Palaemon carinicauda | reverse complement strand
GAATTATTGAAAATACGAAAACTTATGTCGAACTCTAATGAGCTACTTGGAAATATTAAGTTTTGCAGTTTGTTTCCTAATGAGGCCTTATAGTTTCTATAATTTTTGTAATCTTTCTATCTCTGTGAACTAGTAAAAGTTTCTTTTTTGGGGGTTGGGCGTTGGGTTCCTATTAGATATACCTCTTAAATTATCATAGGCATTGCCTGGTCCTAACTGGTCCTAGCTTGGGTAGAGATGGGGCTTGTAATTGCATTATATGTCTACTGGGTCGGTCTTCATGACTATTTTATCTTTTGACACTGATTCTCATGATCAGTCTATAATCTTTCAAACAAATTTCTTCTTAACTTTATCGTTTATACAAAATTTCAAAGATTTTCTTAGCAAATGAACTTATTTATATAATTAATTATTCATTGCTGTGGTCCACTAGAAACGTCCCTGGCTGGTGGTCTGCCGGACTGGGGTTCGAATCAGGCCCAAACTCGTGAGTTTTGTCTTGACTGCAACATCACCATCCTTGTGAGCTGAGAAAGGGTAGTTTTGTGAAGCCTCTACAGTAGGTGTACCTGCTGAGTCATTAGCAGCCATGGCCTGATCCTCCCTGGTCTTAGCTTGGGTGGAGAGGAGCCTTGGGTGCTTATCATATGGATATATGGTTAGTCTCTTGGGGATTGTCACTGTCCTTTACCTCTGCCATCCATGAGTGCCCCTTTAAACTTTCAAACATCCTAAACCAAGAAATTAATGTTGTAGAGAAATAAAAGAGATTATATTCTGAACTTCACTGCAGGGAGTAATGCCAACCAGAAAGCCTTGAAGGCACAGTATGGTTCCAGCCACGAACTGGAACGAGCCCCCTCTCCCCCCCCCCCCAGCAAACGACGCCAAGAAAAGTCCTCAAACGAAACAAATGGAAGAAAAAAATCTGAACCCGTGAGAGAGACAAGAGCCATAAACTATCAAAAGAAATTTCTCTTGACCTTTAAGATGACTCCAACGACTCGGAAAAGGACCATTACCAAAAATGTCTTCCAGTGCCAATGAAACATGGTTTAGACGGTCCAGTGACAGCTAACGTCGCAGTTGGGTTCTTTTTGAAGGTATCGTTCTTAGAAAAAAAAAAAAAGTTAATGGCGCCTAATTTTTTATCCATTTTGGCTCTGGTTTCGTGGTCTTGTACATACTTAGGGAATATTCTTAAAGTATAAGATACTTTTATTACTAATGCTCCCTTATTATTGTGATGATTCCAGCTTTTTTTTTTTTTTTTTTTTTTACCGAACATATCAAGGCATACTTTTAATCTTTGGCCATTTCTATGTGGGCTGTGTATCTTCTAAACGACCGGCTCACGGAGGTTTAGATAATCAATCATTATGAGATTTATTTACGCGCATTCTATTTCGTCGTAAATGCTTTGAAGTCAAGTAAAATGACATGATATAACAAAATCTTATAAGTTCCCTAATGTAGAAGTAGAAGTATAAAACAGTTTTTTAATGTGTAAGGAAAGTCTCCAATCAGGTGCCAGGGTAAGGTGCCTTATTAATGGAGGATCGATGCAAATACTTCTTACATAAAGGTTGTGGTGGCCTTTTGGAAACGTCCCTGCCTAGTGATCTACTGGACTGGCGTTCGAGTCCCGCTTAAGCTCTACAGTTCCGTGTAGTGTCTGCTACCTCACTGTCCTTGTGAGGAAATGATTGAGGAGTTTTGTTTGCGGGAGCTTATAGCTCTGGATGAGTCATCAGTAGCCATTTCCTGGCCCTTCCTGGTCCTAGCTTGGGTGAAGAGTGGGCTTGGGCGCTGATCATAAGTATGTATGGTATGTCCTTGGGCATTGTCACTGTCCCTTACCTCTGCCATTCATGAGCAATTTTTAAACCTTTAATGTAACATTTTAGAATTTGTTAGACAATTGTGGCGAAATAGTGAATTAGAGGTAACATTTGAAGCCAATAAATGTTAGAGAATCCGTAATGCCATTATATTTGAGAAAGCCTTTTCCTACAACCCACTCATCCGAAATCTCAGTGGAGGCAATGCCCAATTAAATCTATCAACAATGGGTTGCAACTTGCAACGGAAATGTTCATTAAACCTGAAACACGGATTCTGTAACAATGACCAGGGAATTTTCTCATTCGACTTTGTTACTCTGAATATTCGCGAGTGACAAGAAAACTTGACTTTGGGGAAATGAAGTAAAACTGATTTCAAATACGAATCGGTTGCAAAATGTTTTTGCAATTGTACTGGATGCTGTATAACGTAAGATCTGCTTTCTCTTTTAGTGATCGAAAATGGAAGAATAATATTCATTTATATGTAAAAGAACACTTCATACAATGCAAAATCATTCACTAATTAATCACCTTTGTGTAGGCTAAAATTGGTATTGATAACCACATAATTAATTTCTTCCCTGTGTATTTATCTTGAAGTACTTAATACAGCTAGAAATTTTTGCACACACACACACACACATATATAT
>NC_090729.1:185642465-185647465 GCF_036898095.1 Palaemon carinicauda | reverse complement strand
TCTTTCTGTCTGGCCAGAACATTGAAAGTAATAAATATCATAGTTTCAGCTCGATTAATCTCTTTTTCAATAAGGAAATGACCACTGTAACCACAAGTATAGAACGATATAATCACTTAATGAAATTCTTTGTTACTTGTCTTGTCAAGGGTTTTTTTTTTTTTTTTTTTTTTTTTTTTTTTTTTTTTTTTGAAAGAAATTAAATTATGTGTACAGCGACAGAAGGATGTCTCGTACTTGAATATATAAATTTATTAAGTTACGTTAAGATTGATGAATTGAAAAAAATATGTCACTTGATTAGTTAAAAATAGGCTCTTAATCATTACTTTATGGATAGTTAATTTATTTTTTATTTCCTTCATTACTGCCCTTTTTTCCCCTTCTGGTGTCTTTCCTTTATAGCATCCCTCATTTCTGACAAATATATTTCTGAAAAATATATTTCTTTCTTGGAACGATCAGTGGCATTGCCAGACGTATGACTACTCGGTCAGAGGAGAGGGACTAGTCATACCCAGTTGAGAGGGGTTACCCCGAGAGGTACACTCGAAAACCATAATCTCCCAGAAATTGCCGAACCTGCGGTGTTGTAGTAAGGATAGGGGGAGGGGGGTGGGAAGGGTTGAATATGTGTGTGTGTGTGTGTATGTGTGTACATGTCTATATAAATATTTAGTAATAGTAAAAGACGTTATTATCACATTTGACCCAAACTTTGAAGATAGAGTAAGTTTTCTTCTTTATAGTGTTGAGGTTTTACAGGACCGACCCTGCCAAAACCTGATAAGAAATTAAATGGTTGAATATTTGAAGCTGAATAATAATGTAAATGGAGCCTACCTTTGGGTGGGGATTCCTGAAATTTTAATATGAGTAAGGCATGGCGGAATTATTTCGTGCGAATAATTGAATTTACCCAGGTTGGAAGGAAAGGAAAATATTATAATGGGATTAGCATGATATATATATATATATATATATATATTATATATATATATATATATATATATTATATATATATATATATAGAGAGAGAGAGAGAGAGAGAGAGAGAGAGAGAGAGAGTGTGTGTGTGTGTGTGTGTATCTACACGCACTCATATGTAGTTATACGCATATACAGTATATACATGCATATATACAGACACACACATATATACTGTATATATATATGTGTGTGTATATATATATATATATATATATATACTCCTACTCTTCTATGTATGTACACACATACAGCATATATGTATATATAAATATATATATATATATATATATAGATATATATGATATATATATATATACATATATATATGTATATATATATTATATATATATATATATATATATATGCAGTCAAATGGGAAATTATATACTGTATTTATATATGTATTTGTATGCGCGCGCACACATACACACACACACACGTATATATATATATATATATATACGTGAGTGTGTCTGTATGAATATACATCATCCGTCTTAATTCAAAAATTAGACTCACCATAGGAGAACGCATCTACTTCTCTATCTTGAATAACATTGCCTAAAATTGACGAGCTATTGGACGACCTCCTCACCTCATAAAATACACCACACAAAAGCCTACTCACATAAGACGGCAAGTCTGTACATCTCGAGATATAATAAAGATAAAAGTTTCCACTCCTGTTACCGCGTCTCCTTCCAAACTAAGGGAGACAACGTTTGCGTATATCAAACGGGAAAAAAGAGATCCACAGAATACTGAGCTTTTAACGTATGCGTATATCCAACGAAGAAAAAAAACTAAAGCCAGCTTATAACATTTTTGCATATCCAACGGAACAGAACTAGAGTTAATTTAATACATTCCCGTATATCCAAAGGACAAAAAAAAAAAAAAAAAAAAAACAAGCTTATAACATTTGCGTATAACCTGCGGAAAAATAACTAAAGCACCGTTATAACGTTTGCATACATCTAATGGAAAAACTACGGCAACCTTATAACGTTTGCCTATATCAAACAGGAAAAAACAAAAGCAAGCTTATAACGTTTGTGTATATCCAACAGGAAAAAACAAAAGCAAGCTTATAACGTTTGTGTATATCCAACAGAAGAAAACGAAAGCAAGCTTATAACGTTTGCGTATATCCAACGGGAAAAAACAAAAGCAAGCTTCTAACGTTTGTGTATATCCAAGAGGAAAAAACAAAAGCAAGCTTATAACGTTTGCCTATATCCAGCAGGAAAAAAACAAAAGCAAGCTTATAACGTTTTCATATATCTAACAGGAAAAAAACAAAAGCAAGCTTATAACGTTTGTGTATATCCAACAGGAAAAAACAAAAGGAAGCTTATAACGTTTGTGTATATCCAACAGGAAAAAACAAAAGCAAGCTTATAACGTTTGCGTATATCTAACAGGAAAAAAATAAAAGCAAGCTTGTTTGTGTATATCTAACAGGAAAAAACAAAAGCAAGCTTATTACGTTTACGTATATCTAACAGGAAAAAACAAAACCAAGCTTATTACGTTTACGTATATCTAACGGGAAAAAACAAAAGCAAGCTTATAACGTTTGCGTATATCCAACGGGAAAAAACAAAAGCAAGCTTATAACGTTTGCGTATATCCAACGGGAAAAAACAAAAGCAAGCTTATAACGTTTGTGTATATCCAACGGGAAAAAACAAAAGCAAGCTTATAACGTTTCCCTATATCCAACAGGAAAAAAACAAAAGCAAGCTTATAACGTTTGCGTATATCTAACAGGAAAAAACAAAAGCAAGCTTGTTTGTGTATATCCAACAGGAAAAAACAAAAGCAAACTTATTACGTTTACATATATCTAACAGAAAAAAACAAAAGCAAGCTTATAACGTTTGCGTATATCCAACAGGAAAAAACAAAAGCAAGCTCATAACGTTTGTGTATATCCAACGGGAAAAAACAAAAGCAAGCTTATAACGTTTTCGTATATCCAACGGGAAAAACTAAAGCAAGCTTATAATGTTTGCGTATATCCAACGGGAAAAAACAAAAGCAAGCTTATAACGTTTGCGTTTAACCAGCGGAAAAATAACTAAGGCAACCTTATAACGTTTGCCTATATCCAACGGGGAAAACTAAAACAAGCTTATAATGTTTGCGTATATCCAACAAGAATAAACTAAAGCAACCTTATAACGTTTGCGTATATCCAACGGAAAAAAAAATAAAGCAAGCTTATAACGTTATTTGTGTAATCCAACGGGAAAAACTAAAGTAAGCTTAAACGTTTGCGTATATTCAACGGGAAAAATTAAAGCAAGCTTATAATATTCGCGTATATCAAACAAAAAGAAACTAAAGCAAGCTTATAACTTTTGCCTTTATCACCCCCTAACACCCCCCCCCCCCCCAGTAAGCTTATAACGTTTGCATTCACCCAAAGGAAATAAAGAGATAATGCTGAGATTACATTATCATCTATGTAATAAAGGGAGATCATTGAATAAGATATCTATGACAATAATACCAGATGGAGAAAAAGATATCTCTCCGTCTCATTCAGAAACAGACGAGGGTCATATTTTAAGGATTTTCCAAAAGAAAAATAGGATTCGTATGAATTACATAATGGAAGCCGTACGATATCCTTATCCTATTTTGGATATTGTTAATAACTGTTCAATGCTGAGTTATATTTAGTTTGTTAGATAATAGAGGATCAAATGGGGATTCGCACTTTAAAGGAATCTATTATGCTTTCCTTATGAATAGCAGGATAATTTTATCTTGTTTTTATAAATATGTATGTATGTATGTATGTATGTATATCTATCTATCTTTCGAGGAATATGTACAAGCTTACTGTATGTAGGCATCATCATCAGAACTATCTTCATCATCAGCCCTCACTAGTCCACTGCAGACCATAGGGCTCAGACATGCCCTTCCACTTGCGTGTGTTTATGGTCTTTCTGTGCCAGTCCACACCAGAAAACTTCCTTAGCTCGTCGATCCATCGTCTTCTCTTCCTTCCTCTGCTTCTTTTACAATCTTTATGGACTCATTCTGTTTTTGTGATTGTCCATCTATTGTCTGTCATTCTCCTTTTATGTCCTGCCCATGTCCATTTCTTTTTCTTACATGTTTTTATAATATCCTTTACTTTGGTTTGCTTTCGTATCCATGGTGCTATTTTTCTGTCGTTTTGTTATTCCCATCATTATTCTTTCCAAGCTCTTTGAGTTTTACTTGCTAATGTTCCAAGGCTTTAGTGAGGCTCCAAGTTTCTGATGCATAAGTTAATAATGGTAGGACCATTTCATTAAATACAATTTGAGAGCATGAATAGAGAGGTTTTACAGAATGGTTAGTTACATAATTTCACAAAAAGTTATAATTCTTTATCCAAAATCGAAAGCAATGGATTTTGACATAACTAATGCAACTACTAACAAATTGACGCAAACATACAGGAACATAGATAGTGATGGTAGCCAGAATAGATTGCTATACATAGATGGTTAAGTAAATTAACTTTGTATTATGCCATTTGTTCATATTCATATAGAAGAATTTTACGTGAGTTACATTATTCCATACATGAGCTATAGGTTGACCAAGGCTCCATACATCAGCTGAGATACTACGGCTAAAGAGTTATTGGGTCCTTTGAATACCTAGATAGTACTACTTTGAATCCTTCCCCCATTACGACTCAATTTTCCTTTTACTGCACCGAAAAATCTGGCCTATTCTTTACACAGTCTCATTTTTCCTCATATACCCAACAACACTAAAATCACCAAAAATTCTTCACTCTAGTGGTTTAAACACTGAGGTGTAATTGTTCAGTCGCCACTTTCCACTTGGTGAAGGTAGAAAAGACTATTTAGCTATGGTTAGCAGCTATTCTAGGAGGACACTCCAAAATCAAACCATTGTTCTTTAGTTTTGGGTAGTATCATAGCCTCTGTACCATGGTCTTCCACTGTCTTGGGGGTACATTAAGGCACTCTGTT
>NC_090729.1:185604965-185639965 GCF_036898095.1 Palaemon carinicauda | reverse complement strand
CTGTACTCCACATTTAACTATCTCAAACTGTAATATTAGAAAACGGTGAACAAGTTTCCATTTTTTTTTTAAATTGAAGAATAACTTGAATGTTCTTTACTGGATGCTAATAATCGTAATGATTGGGATTATTATACAATGATAGCAATTTAAAAAATCATATGATAATAATAATAAAAATAATGAAAGTAATAATGGCTATGATAACTAATAACGGTTATAATGACAATAATATAACAGGTTTATAAATGTCCAAAAAGGACAACAAGGGAAAGTGCTATTGAATAACTAGTTGCAAATTCTTAAAATAAATAAGATTCACCTTTATTCTGAAAATCTATTTTTAATTTTCTATTTTCTTTCATTCGGTCTCATTAAAGATGATGACAGGTATGCATTAGATATGATAGATTGTATTTTAATCTCGTTAGGAATTTTGTCCTTTGAAATGCGCTATTTAGATATTGATAATTATATTAGGGTTTATAAGATAAAGGTGGATATTCCACATAATCGGTAAAAACCAAGAATTAAACAATAATGAAAATTAAAATAATTTCTTAGAATCAAAACATTATTATGGAATTTATTTAAAATTATCATCTTAGGCGAGATATTTTTAATTTTTTAAATTTTTTTGCGTTGGTTCTTAAAGGAAGCTTGTCACTATCAGAATTTATAATTAATGAAAGATAGTAAATGAAATTGGTGATACAGAAGCAAGGACAAACCTAAGGAAGTGTTGAAAATTTCATGTCGCAGTGTAGACTAAATGTAACCGTCCAATTTCTTATTAATATTAATATCTTTCCATCCAAAGCACCGTCATTGTTTCTTCGTTCATTTTACAAGGATATATTCCGATAATAATTTTTTTTCCATGTCTCTTTTATACTTTACGTAGCTTAAACTCAGCTGAGACAGAAGCTTTTTATATAACAATTATTTCAACAGGTAAATACTGATAATAATTTCTCTTCCACATCTAATTAATATTTTGCGTAGGTTTAACTCAGCTCAAACATAAGCTTTTTATGACAATATTTTTTTTTTCAAACTGATAAATACTAATTGATAATTTCTCTTTCATCTCTTCTTAAATCTTCACGCATCTTTAACTCAGCTATGACAGAATATTTCATACTGCACCTATTTTGTTTTTATCTGATACTGTACCTTAGTTTACTCCGTCCAGTTTTCTTTCAGTTTCAAAGTGTAGGTACAAATCCTGCCTGGGATTAAATAATCAAGATCTCATGAGGTATTTATTCCCAGGATCGATTGAATTCCATATTGAAATGTATTTTTGACTCAATATTAACATACATACATACGTACATACATCTAGGGCATTTCTAATATAACGCGGTTCATTGGCAACGTTATATAATGAACATCAGGCATCAAATCTCTTTAAAGGTTTAAAGGTCGCTCATGAATAACAGAGGCAAGGGAGAGTAGCATTGCCCTATAAAGCAGTACAATGCCCTAGAGACTTACCATAAATACATATGATCAGCCCCCAAGCCCCCTCTCCACATGAGCTAGAGCCAAGGAGGGCCAGGCTATGGCTGCTGATGACACAGCAGATAGACCTTAGTCACAAGGATGGTGAGGTTGCAGCAACCAAAGGAACTAGAAGGTTTGAGCTGTACTTGAACCCCAGACTGGTGATGATTAGTCAGGGACGTTACCACATGGGCCGCCACAACCGTAATGAGCGAAAGACGCTTTTCGAAAACTATAGTGTGTTTTATCCTAGCTGGCAACTGGATTTGAAAACTCCCCGTCCCTCGGGTAGGTGGGGGAAGAGGTAGTAATTATACCCTGTTGAGAAGGATGCTTGTTAGGGGAGGGGAAAGGTGGGGTGGGTTGAATCTGTTATGTGTGTATGCGTGTGTCTGCATATGTATCTAAATATTTAGTCGTCATTTTTGACGGATCGTTTACACTATTATTGTATGATAAACAAACTTGATTCTCAATTTAATTAATACCTTGAAACCAGCTTTGTTTATTGTAGGAGATTCATCAGTTAATATCTTATGTTTTTGGGATCATCCAGTTTATGCGATTATAAGATATTGATTACTTTGATTAGGTATTTCAAAACCTTTATTGATATCTTATTCTTTAATTAGTGAATGCATTAATAAAAATTAGATAAGCTTGGGATAAGTGAGAAAATCTACAAAAAACAAATGTGTCAGTAAATGTGATGAAATAGTCATGATCATAATATTGAAAACCTAATTCACAAAGAAGTCAGTGTCAACGCACTTTATAAGCTTTTGTGATTAACTATCACGAATCAGATTCGAAATTGAAATCCTAACTCAATGATCGGCTGAGCCTCGTGTGATTAAAAGATATTCGCATCGAGTCATAAAATCAAATAATTGATTAGGCGATCCTAAATTGCTACTCAGTGTAATGGCCCTCGATATTATTGAACCAGTATCGAGTACCAGAAAGAAAGATTTAATTAAATGAAGTAACTAATGCCGTCATCATCATCATCATCTCCTCCTACGCCTATAGACGCAAAGGACTTCAGTTAAGAGTTCGACAGTCGTCTCTATCTTGAGCTTTTAATTCAATACTTCTCCATACATCATCACCTACATCGCGCTTCATAATCCTCAGGCATATAGGTCTGGGGTTTGGGTCTTCCAACTCTTCTAGTTCCTTGTGGAGCCCAGCTGAACGTTTGGTGAACTAATCTCCCTTGGTAAGTGCAAAGAAACTTCCCAAACCATCTCCATCTACCCCTCATCATGATTTCATCCACATATGACACTAGTAATCTCTTATAGTTTCATTTTTAATCCTGTCCTGACGTAACAACGTTTATTTACTTTTTATATTTAAAGGTTAAAGGTGTTTGGTTTCAGTTACAGTTTCATCAGAATAGATGCTCACCAGAACCTGAGCCGGGCAAGCCCAACCCCCCACTGTGGTACCCAACCACAGCAGTGGCATCCTCAGTAAAAATCTTAAACTCACGGTCGCGGGCTGGGATCGATCTGCCGGTATGCGAATACTTAGCAAACACGTTACCAGAGTAGTAGCCAGGAGGCTTTTATTTTTTTCTGACGGCATTAATTATTGTAGAATATGATTATAGTAATCATTTTCTTTATTGTCTCAATTAGATTAATGGAAAGGGTTAATTGCTATCAAGACGAGAAAAAATTGAATACACATTAATCGTGATGAGATAGAAATTTTTTTCACTCGGAAAAATACTGTCGTTCTTTTCTGTTTTCAAAAAAGTTAATCTCCATTGTAACTAAAATATGAAAAAAAAGGCAGAAAAAAGTATAGAATGTATTTTCTCATATTAAATCTTCCGCAAATTAATTACGGAATGGTTTATGTAGAGTTGTTCGATTTTTCTTCTTATGAAAAAAGATACATGAAAGCGAATTTAGTAAATTGCATGTGGAATGAATATATGTATGTATATATATATATATATATATATATAAAACAATGAAATAAAGATGGGTTTGTTGGTTTATATAGAATTTGAAAGCTTTGGATTTTTTATGTTGACTATCTCGCATACATAATAAAGAGCAAGTGTCTGGCTATATATATATATATATATATATATATTTATATATATACTGTATGTGTGTGTTTGTGTATATATATGTATATATATATGAATACAGTATATATATATATATATATATATATAAACACACACACCTTGGTTAGAAGGGATACCCCGAGAAGTACACTCGGAAACCACACTCTCCCTCAAATTGTCTAACCAGCGCGTTGTAGTTAGGAAATGGGGAATGGGTGGGTGGAATTAAATCTGTATGTGTGCGTGTCTATATGTTCAAATATTTAGACGTCATTTTTGACGGCTCGGGTACACTAGCATGCGAATAGGAGAGTAGAGAAAGGGAGGAAAGTGCTTAGACTAATGGAAAAGATGAAAATGGTCAAAGTTGAAGTTTAGGAAAGGAAAGGTCCGTCAAAATTCTCTTTAATGGAAATGAATTATGCAGGTCCGAGGAAGATGGAAGGAATGTTTAGCCTCTAGAGATAGAGACGATAGGTCTACACTTCTCTCTCTCTCTCTCTCTCTCTCTCTCTCTCGCTATGTATGTATGTATGTATATATATATATATATATATGTGTGTGTGTGTGTGTGTGTGTTTTATATATATGCACGCGAAGATATATATATATATATATATATGTATGTATATATACATACTTACATATATATATATATATACATACATATACTGTACATATATATATATATATATATGGACACATATATATGTAGGTGTGTATATATATTTCTACTCAAACAGACAGACAGACACACACACACACACATATATATATATATATATCTATATATATATATATATATATATATGTGTATGTGTGTGTGTGTGTTTGTGCGCGTGTGTATGTGTGTGCTTATGTACATGTGCGTGTTATTTGTCGGTTATCATAATTACGTAAGTAAACCCGAATCACATACAGGCAACGTTTATGCACACATCAAAGGACAGATACAAGAAAAGAAAAATATAAATAGATTGAATATCCCAAGGCACCAAACCACCAGAGTTTATCTGACAAATACCTTCACACAGCCTCCTGGAATTCCCCGAAAGGAGTATGACCACGGTATAACTCCCTGCTACAAGACATCCATTACTGCCCCTCCTCCACCCCCCCCCCCCCCCCGTCATGCAATCAGGGGCTGGATTTCAATCCCCGACTGCCGCAGAAGGTCACGGCCTTGAAGGACGACTGGTCTAATCTCCATTACACAGTCAATAACACGAGGCAACGAGACTAAGTTACTTCGGGAAATTCAATGCGCTGTTGCTCGTGGCTCGGCCATATGTTCCCTGCACTAGTTTGAATCATGTTGGAGTCTCGGATGTATGTATGTCTGTTTGTATCTTCGAAGTTTGGGGATGAGATTCAGTTTTTGTGTTTGTTAGTTTGAGTTTTTAGTTGGAGTTCAGTTACTGTTCTTCAAGTATTTTATTACATCCACCAATAAGATTATGCTATTGAGTCCGTTTATTTATGTCTGTCTGTGTGTCTGTGGACAGGATTACGTAAAAAATTCTTGACGGATTTTGACTAAAGTTTCACCACAGATAGATCTTAAGTCGCGAATTACTCCCATGAAATTGTGGATATGATCCGGATCTGGCTTCTAGATCCGGATCCGGATTCTAGATCCGGATTTGCATTTTCACCATTGTTGTGGATAGGATTACTTCAAAACTACTAGACGGATTTTGATGAAATTTTCACCACAGATAGTTCTTAGGTTATGGACGACCCCATTGAATTTTGGAGATATTCCGGATCCGGTCTGTGGACAGGATTACGTCAAAACTACTCGACGGATTTTGGTGAAATTTTAATTTTCATTGTGCTTTATTTCTCTTGTAGTTTAAGTATTTTCTTATTTCCTTTCCTCACAGAGCTATTTTTCCCTGGTGGAGCCCTTGGGCTTATAGCAGCCTGCTTTTCCGAATAGGACTGTTATCTCAGATAATAATAATAATAATAATAATAATAATAATAATAATGAAACATGCCTTGATACAACGAATTTTCTTTTATTTCCCAATATACTTTCCTTACTGGGCTATTTTCCCTATTAGAGCCCTTGGGCTTATAGCATACTGTTTTCCGAATAGGATTGTATCTCGGCTAATAATAATAATAATGATAATAATAATAATAATAATATATGTTTTGTGTCTGGACTGTCCGTTCGAGTTATCATTTGTGGTATGTTGTAGTCCTGCCTTTTTATATTCAGGTGATTGGGTAGTTATGAAAGTTGTCTGAAATTTATTTTTTTAGAGTTAGTCTCAAACGACACCTTTAGTTTGCTTTAGTGATTTATAATTCATTAAAAACTTTTAAAATCTGGGTTTAGCCTTATGCTTTATTTCCGAAGTTTTTAACTATGAAAACAAAATCTAGTTATACTGGATCTAAATAAGATAGTTGACATTTCACAATAGTATAAAAACTTCAGTATTTCAATAGGAAATATAATTCTCTATACGAACAGCATATCTATAACTAACCAGATAATTTTGAATAATCCCCCGTCAACGTAAATTGAGAGAGCAAGTAGAAATGAATAAATAGTGGATTAATTTGCTAATGACTGGCTGGAAGGCCATCCAGGGTCGTAAACCCGTCTCGTTAATGTCATTCTACTTAGACCTCGCTCTCCATAGCTAGGGGAGTGGACATAAGGCTCACTTTCCGGCTTACATTTACATCCAAAACGCCTTTACGGCTCGCAACGGGGTCCTTTGGGCTTGGTGTACGGTCGTAAACAATAGGATGAGATTGCGTCCTCCTTTAAGGGAAGGCTTTGCCATGATCTCAGAGAAGGATCTTCTGATAGTAACATCCTTTCTTGTTTTAATGAATTCGGATTAGTTTTCAAAGTTTGTTATAAGCTATTAGTTATTTCAGCTCAATGTTTGGGCATTCATTAAAGATCTTTTGCAGTGGTTAGGTGTTCGCCTAGCATTCGCATTGCGGTAGATCGATCCAGCTGGGACCTTGAGTTTAAGGCGTTTACTGGAAGGTTACTGCTTTGGTTGGCGACTACATAGGGCGATTGGGCTTGCCCGGCTGATGTTCTGGTGAGCATCTATTCTGATGAAACTGAAATTGAAACCAGACACCTTAACCTTTACCTTTACAAGTGAATTTGTTGTGTCATAGAATGTGCAAGACACTGCTGAGTACCCTTGTCAGTACACTGGCAGGTTCTTTTTGATGTATTATTGTCAAAAAAAAAAAAAAGAATTTAAATATTTATTTTAGTGAAGCATCTTGATTGGAGTTTATTTCAATAAAAGAGTTGGGGACTATATAATTATTAATTTTGTGATCTTTGAACATTACTCTTCTTCAAAGTTATTGGGAAATATGAAACTGATATTATTACAGTTATAAATTAGTTATATATAATTTAGAAGCAATGACATTTTTTATAAGTTCTAGGGTTGAAACCATCATTTATTTACATCATCCCCTATATAGTAAAAAACGTCTGGCTATATATATTTAAATAAATACATATTTTTCTTTCTGGTCACACTGAATGACATTGCCAGACTTATAACTACTTGGTCTCTCCCCATCCTTCGGGTAGGGGGGAGCAGCCATACCCTTGTGAGAAGGGGGTGGGGGTGGGGGGGGTGGTGGTACACCGAGTGAAAAGTGGGAGAGGTTGAAAAGAGTTGAATCTCTATGCATGCGTGCGTGTATGTGCATATCTATCTAAATATTAAGCCGTAATTTTTGACGGGTCGCGTACACCAGTATTACATAAATATTGAAGCAATGTAACAATAGAATGATAAATACAAAACGTCCTTAGTAGTTAACACCAACATATAATACCTTCTTTAAGGAAAGCAGACGGAAACGTCAACAATAGCGAGCAATAATGTTAAAAAACAAATAAAAAACAAGCAATATATATTAAATGAATCCCTCGCAAGAAAGATATATTAAAAGAAGGATTCAAATATGATTAAGTATTTATATCACTATTTTGACGGGAAAACTGAACGATAGATAGAAGGGAATCTAAAACGGAAATGCATTTTGTTAACAATATAGTTGGTAGGTATATCATTGACCTGACTTCACTGACTGGCATTCAATTCTGTGAGATAGACAGCTGTTCGAAGATTATGGGAAATGTGTTAGAAAAAGGGTAGACTTTGTATATAAATGTATTAGTTAGTATATATATATATATATATATATATATTTATATATATATGTATATATATATATATATTTATATATATAATACAGTATATATATATATATATATATATGTATATATATGCGTACATATATATAGTTATGTAATTATATATGTGTAAAATATTCATATACATGTATATACATCTATCTATCAATATATATATATATATATATATATACATGTGTGTGTGAGTGTGTAATTATATATATCGTACGGATGCTACCAAATCAACTACGTACTCCTACAGCGTGCCATCGATCAGTGAAGACGGTTTTAATCCTTCAGTTAATTTAGATTCGAGTAATACATGAAAATTGCCAGACTCCATGACGGTTAAGTCTTCCAGTAGTAAACGGAATCTTGGTTTCTAGTAATTAAATAGATTCTATCCTTTTACGAACAACAAAAGTATTTGATCATCCTTTAATGTATGTTTTTTTTTCATTATTATCCTGTTTGAATTTACCGTGAGTAACTTTGCATGAAATTATTATTATTATTATTATTATTATTATTATTATTATTATTATTATTATTATTATTATTATTATTATTATTATTGATTCTGTTATATTTGATATTTTCATTGTTAGTAATATTCTTGTTACTAGTGTGGTTTATTGCTGTAGTTGTAGATATTCTATAAAATTGGTAAAATCCTCTTATTTACATTGCTAATAAATTTCGTAATTAACCCCCCACGTTTCTCTCTCTCTCTCTCTCTCTCTCTCTCTCTCTCTCTCTCTCTCTCTCTCTCTCTTTTATTGCAATCGGAATCATTACCCTAACACAATTTATTTGAACAAAGAAAATTCAAGTTAGCCTCAAAATGTATTATTACTTTACAAAATATGATTAATGGTATCATAAGATATAGTTTATTTGTAAAAAAGAGCAATAATTTAGTAATAACAATATATAAAGTAATGAGAGAACTTGAAGAAAAGTCTTGAAATATTCAATAAATTATGATGGTTGTGGTACATTTGGCACTACTGTATAGATCGACCAGTGAACAAAAATTATATCATTTAGCTATTATAATTTTTTCTATTCAGCTAAATCACCCGTAATATCTCATTTAAGGCCATGAAAATAAAGTTCTCTTTATATGAGAAGGTGCAAGAAGTTTTAATCACAGCAATATGGGGAAAACAAATTGTATCGATCAATATGTAACTTCAACTGCAGACTAACAATTGCGAAACAGAAATGAAGATCTGTGGCACAATAGATTTCAATTTAGCCGCTTGGAAATCAACAACAGATGGCCGTGTTTTACAGTGAAGCAGAGTGCATTTTTCTCTAATAGATGATTTGTTTTTTGCAATGAGCTACATGAATCTGGATATTATTAAAGGCAACTGAATTTTAAAGTGTATAGACTTGCCAAACAAAACTGTTTCTTCATGACCAATTCATCGCTGAAGAAAAGTATTGGCAAATAGCATGACAGGATGCTTATTTTGCCTCATTTATATCCTATTATTATTATTATTATTATTATTATTATTATTATTATTATTATTATTATTATTATTATTATAACTAGCCAAGCTACAAACGTTGTTGGGAAAGCAAGATGCTATAAGCCCAAGGGCTCCAACAGGGAAAAATAGCCCAGTAAGGAAAGGAAATAAGGGAATAGATAAACGATATAAGAAGTAGTGAAAAATTAAAACAAAATATCATTAAAACAGATAATGCATATGCAGACTATAAAAAGACTTATGTCAGCCTGTTCAACATAAAAACATTTGCTTCAAGTTTGTAATTTTGAAGGCCTTCGATTCAACTACCAGATTAGGAAGATCATTTCACAACTTAGCCTCAGTTGGAATAAAACTTCTAGAGTACTGTCTAGTATTGAGTCTTATGATGGAGAATGCCAGACTGTTAGAATTAACAGCATGCCTCGTATTACGAACGGGATGGAACTGTCCAGGAAGATCTAATTGCAAAGCATTTCTTTGGTCAATAATCATACTTAACGCGAAACCTTATGAATGACATAAAATAGATACAGAAATAGCAATAACAATTAGCGAAGGAAAATCATCCATCCGAAAATCCGAGCGAGGAACCGAACTCCTAAATCATAATCACAAATCGTCAAATGTTATCCGAACCCCCTTTTGCCATAAGCATTCATCAAGACCCTTTCCCATTCAATCATCATTTATCTGCTTCTCGCTGTGTTTGAGTTGGAGAGGTCGGAAAAACAGACTCGGGGGTCTGGCGTGACCTTTCATTTCATACCTTTCGTGGGAGTATGAAGTGTGTGAGGCAGATTAGTGTGTATTGTACTATGTGTATTTATGTGTATGTAAATATACATACATATATGTGTATATATACTGTATATGCAGCATGTATATATATATATATATATATATGTGTGTGTGTGTGTGTGTGTATGTATGTATATACTATACTCGCTGTGAACTAAAACTATTTTTGCTAAACACCCATATGATAAATCTCAACTGATTTTCTACTTTTCTGGTGAAACAGAAGTTTTATAAACAATCCCTTGAATATGGAAAATATGTAAATCAAACAAAGTAGTTATATTGTTAAAGAGAATGAAGAACAATGAAAAAATATCTGTATCCTCAGAGCTAAGGAGAAAAAGAGTATATAAGATATATTTTCTTATAAAATTGTATGATAAATGTAAAATGAGTTATGGACTCGTATATAAGTATTATGAGTTTCCCAGTAAAAGAAAGAACTAGCAAAATTTTTCTTCGTAACATATAAAACCTCATATACGTTCATTTCATCCTATTATAGTCTAATTTTGTTTTTACTGCTCCTAGTTCATAATAAGAATGAAATTAAAATGCAGTTATATTTTTTAACTTGTTTTGTAAATCAAAATATGTTTTTACTCCATTATTCTAATTCTTGTTATTTTCGACTTCTGGGTAAACTTGTTGGTAGATTTTTTGTAAGTTACTAGTTGGGTTACCAATAATCATTAACTTGTCTCTAGAAATACAATTGAAACATTTTGATTAAGAATTACTCTATTGATTTTGCCGTACAAATTCTTAGTACATTGTAAATGTTAGTGGATTACATCAACACACTAATTCCATGTTATTCCCAAGTTGGAGTATCTCATCAATAATTGTTGGTTATATTTTGAAATTTAATGTTCACATGAAAATAAGTAATAGTGTAGTGCTATATTTAATTGAGTGTTCACATGAAAATAGGTTATAGTTTATAGGCATATCTTGCTCTGTAATCGATTACATCAAAACTAATTCCATTTTATTCCCTAATATGATTATCTCATCAATATTCTTTAGTTATCTGTTACATTTGATTGTTCAAATAAAAATAAGTATTAGTGTAGTAATATGTTTTGTACTGTAATGGATTACACCAACACTAATTCCATTTTACTCAGAAATGAGTATCTCATCAATATCTGTTGGTTATCTTTTACATTTGATTGTTCAAATGAAAATAAGTATCAAAGAAATATTACATTTTCTTCTCTAAACTATGCGGAGTCTTGCTCGTGATTACACAGTGCTGGGCGTAAGATTTCCTGAAGAAAAATGCTCCCCCTCTCGGGAGGATCTTTTGCATAAACGTATCTTTTCTATCTCCTCCTCGTTTCTCATCTCTCCACGAAAATCGACTTTCCTCTGCCGCAGTTCTTCATAAATCACTACCTCCTCCTCCTCCTCCTCCTCCTATTTCTCCTCCTCCTCCTATTTCTCCTCCTCCTCCTATTTCTCCTCCTCCTCCTCCTCCTCCTCCTCCAGATGCCTTAAACATTAAATGCCTGAATGACAAGGAACTTCGCCATTGACAAAGGCAGGCGATATTTGCTGGGGAGAGATTTCCCTGGGACGTTACATCACTTGCTTTATATTCTTACATGGAGAAAGGATAAGGACCCTCGGACCCTTTATCTGAGTGCGATATGTTTATTTTTTTTTTTCCTTTTATGATATTGGATATTCAGCTTCTGTTTTAGCAAGGAGTAGAAGATTAGTTGGCGTTTATCTTATGTCTTATGTCTATTTGGTAAAAATGGCTTGAGTTCACTGTCTGTGTAATATATATATATATATATATATATATATACACACATATATATACACATATATGTATATATTAATATAAATATATTATATACACATACACCTATATATGTTTTTATGTGTATATATATATATATATATATATATGTATATATATATATATTATATGTATATGTATATGTCTATATATATGTATATATATATATATAGAGAGAGAGAGAGAGAGAGAGAGAGAGAGAGAGAGAGAGAGTATATGACTTTTCTGTTACGATCGTATTTCTAAGGTCAAACTAAACACTTGTAAAACATCACTACCATTATGCAAACCATTCCATTTGTAACATGTAAAAGAAAAATGATATACTGATGCAGTGTCTATGTAAGATAAAAATGTTATATGTCAAGGGAGAACCGGTTAGCTGTCAAGGATATCAGGAAAGGCGATATGATACAAGAAAAATGAGATAATGTCAACGTGTGATATTGAGCAGATTATGGCGATAACTTAAAAAATCAATTGTGATAAGCAATATTGATGACTTACGGGTTGTAAAAAACCGAATAGGGGAAAAGATAATGAGAGAGAGAGAGAGAGAGAGAGAGAGAGAGAGAGAGAGAGAGAGAGAGGGCGTTTAGAATAGTACCTGAAATACTATACCTTAGTTCGTATACACATATACATAAAGAATTACATCCAGCCATGTGGTCATAATTATGAATACATATACATAAAAGTTCACATTCATGTGTACAGAAAAAAAAAAAAAAGAAACTCGCGAATACACATTTTTCTTTTATGAAATTCAAGATTTCACAAATGGTTTTATGTAGATTTTTATGTTGGAGAACATCGGTCTCAGCAGATGATCTTTATAAAATCTTACAAAGTTACAAAGTTGTGAAAAGAGTAACCGGATAAAATTAATTCTGTAAAGTAAATACGATATGGCTAATTTTAGGATATGAAAAGTTGAATAAAATAAATAGATATGAATACAATATGAAATATGAATGAAACGAAAAAACAGAGTATAATTTAGCAAAATACAATATGTCAACATGTAGGAAATGAAAATATTGAGAAGAACAATACCAGACTTGATATGATTGCATTTACCTGTCACAAATACTGCATTAATTAAAACTTAATTAATATTCCCCACGTGTCACCAGAGAACAATATCAAGTTCATTTGGTAAAAAGATATAAAAATATTCATGAATATTTCATCATTATCATCTCCTTTGACGCAAAGGGCCAGTCGACTCTATCTCGACCTTTTAAATCAATACTTCTCCATTCATCATCTCTTACTTAACGTTTCGTAGTCCTCAGCCATGTAGGCTTGTGTCTTCCAACTCTTTTAGTACCAACAGAGTCCAGTCGAAAGTTTGGTGAACTAATCCCTCTTGGGGAGAACAAAGAGCATACCCAAACCATCTCCATCTATCCCTCATCATGATTTCATCCACGTAAGGCATTCGAGTAATCACTCTGATAGTTTCATTTCTAATCCTGTCTTGCCATTTATCTCCCAATATCCTCCTGAGGGCTTTATTCTCAAATCTACTAAATCTTTTGGAGATTGTTTCATTGTCATACCATGACTCATGTCCATAGAGTAACACCGATCTTACTAAACTGATATATAGTCTGATTTTTATATGAAATTTTAGGCGATTTGATTTCCAAATTTTACCTAACTTAGCCATTGTCTGGTTTACTTTTTTCAATCTTTAATTAAACTCAAATTCTAAAGATCCTGTATTAGAGATCATAGTTCCTAAATATTTAAATGAATCCACTTCATTAATCCTTTCTCCTTCCAATGGTATTTCATCTTCCATTGTATACTCCGTTCTCATCTTCTCTTCCATTCATGAATATTTACTTAAGAAAAACAAGGAGAAAATAGTATTAAATTCATATAGTAAAACTACCTCTAAAATATTCATGAATGTTTATTTAAGAAGAACAGCCTGAGAACAATATCAAGTTTGCTTGGTAAAAATATCTCAAAATATTCGTGAGTATCTAATTAAGAAACCAACTAGAGAACAATATTAAGTTCACCTGATAAAAATATCTCAAAATATTCATGTTATTAAGTTCATCTGGTAAAATATATAATAATATTCCTGATATTAAGTTCATGTAGTAAAAATATCTCAAAATATTCATGAATATTTGTTAAAGAGAACAAAGAGAAAACAATTTTTAAGTTCACCTGGTAAAAACATTTTAAAAATATTCATGAATATCTATCTAAGAAGAACAATCAGAGAACAATATCAATTTCATCATGTAAAAATATCTCAAAATAATCATGAATAATTATTTGGAAGAACACCGGGAGAACAATTTTAAGTTAATCTGGTAATCATATCTCGAAATATTCATAAATATTTGCCTAAGAAGAATAACTAGAGAAAATATTAAGTTCTCCTAGTATAAGAAAGAACAACTAGAGAATAATATTAGGTTCATCTGGTAAGAATATCTCAAAATATTGGTTAATATTTACTCTAGAGGGACAACCAGAGTACAATATCAAGTTCACCTGTTATATATATATATATATATATATATATATATATTTATATATATAAATATTTATGAATAGTTACTTAAGGGGAGCAACCAGAGAACAATATCAAGTTCATTTTGTGAAAATATCTCAAATTATTCGTGAAAATATACTTAAAAGGGACAACCAGAGAACAACATTAAGTTCCCCTAGTAAAAATATATCAAAGTATTTATGAATATTTACTTAAGAAGAACACCCAGAGAACAATATTAAGTTCATCTCGTGAAAATATCTCAAAATATTCGTGAATATTTACTTCAGAAAAACAGACAGAACAAAATTCAGTTCACCTAGTAATATATCTCAAAATATTTATGAATATTTTATTAGACGAACAACCAGAGAACTATATTAATTTCACCTTGTAAACATGTCCAAAAATATCCAGGAATATTTACTCAAGAAGAACAACCAGAGAACAATATTAAGTTCACCTGATAGATATATCCCAAAATATCCATGAATATTTACTTGAGAAGAACAACCCGAGAACTATATCAAGATCACCCGGTAAATATATCCCAAGATACCCATGAATATTTATTCCAGAAGAACAAAAAACCACATCAGATAAAAAGAACCACAATCTGTCGACTGGAAGCGTCCATTGTAAGTTCCCCAACCGCTGTTATCGGGATAAATTTCTCTGGATTCCAGGCTCCCCTTTCATCTCAGTGCAATTGTTATTTCCATTAGCGAAGGCTTCTCCTTTCTCCTGTTTTTTATCTCCATCCTCTACAAGCATTTTCAATCGTTCTATTTCAGGGGGATTGCACTCAAATGATACCCCAGTCGAATTGATTGGGTTTAGTTTTAGACATTGGAGAATGGAAAACAAATTTCGGTGTCGTTTTTCACTGCTTTGTTTGGTTTATCTTTTGTTAATGTAAGAGATTTATGAATGGTTTTATCTCTCTCTCTCTCTCTCTCTCTCTCTCTCTCTCTCTCTCTATTATATATATACATATATATATATATATATATATATTTGTATATTTGTACGTGTATATATATATATATATATATGTATATATATATATATATATATATGTATAAATGTACGTGTGTGTATATATATATATATATATATAGAGAGAGAGGAGAGAGAGGAGAGAGGAGAGAGAGAGAGAGAGAGATTTTATATAATAAGCCTATCTTCGGCTTTTTTTTATCATAAATAGAATGTGCTTTCCCAGATAATAGTGAATAAATAGGGTATATGAGATCTTTCGAGCTCGTATAAAAAAGGATTTAAATCATATCCACATGATTTCTGTGTCGATCATTCCATAAACCCATGAGTGGTCTGGTGCATCGACTACCCATACCTGAGTCAGAGGGGCGGGGGGTGGGGGGGGTGCTCTTGCATAATCCTTTGAAATTCTTTTCTCGGTCGACATCCTTCAGGCTGATTATCGGAATCCGTTTAAGCATTCATATAATTGAAAATATATCTATTTGTAATACTTGCGGAAATCATTGGAATTTCCTCATAATAAACTGAATTTTTTTAATCTGTTATCGCCTGTAGCTAGTAGGTGAGCCTGGGCACCAGCCGCCGTTGAGATACTACCGCTAGAAAATTATTGGGTACTTTAACTGGCCAGGAAGAACTGCATTGGATTCCACACTCTGGTCACGGCTAATTTTTCTTTGCCTACACATACACCGAAGAGTCTGGCCAATTGTTTTTTTATATTCTCCACTGTCCTCATACACCTGACAACAATGGGATTGCCAAATCATCCTTCTTCACCCAATGGGGTTAACTACTGAACTGTAATATTTCACTGGCTACATTCCTTTTGATAAGGGTAGAAAAGACTCTTTAGCTGTGGTAAGCAGCTATTCTAAGAAAAGGACTCCAAAATTAAATCATTGTTCCCTAGTCTTGGGTAGTGCCATAGCCTCTGTACCAAGGTCTTCCACTGTATTGGGTTAGAGTTCTCTTACTAGAGAATACACTCGGGGACTCCTATATCTTATTTCTCTTCCACCTGTTTTCTGAAGGTTTTATAAATATTTAGGCCGTCATTTTGGAGGGGTCGTGTTCATCAGTCTTTTAGTTATATAACTTACGTGTTTACAACTACACCGTATATTTCGTTTATTGTGAAAAGCCATTCCAATATCAATGCAAAAATAAAATGTGTACAAAATCGAAATGAATGTCATTTTTCGAGGCAAAGTCTGAGAATCACCATTTAACCAATTCAATATAATAATATAATTTCTCTTCCTAACCGTAATTCATTCAAAGGTCTATTTGTAATTTCATTCGGTACAGTTTAACGAAAGATTCAGGAATTAATATAATTAATATAGCATTATATAATCCCAGCTATTGAATTATATCTCTGCATGCATATGGTTACATTCATCTGTCACATATATTGCATTGATAAAGTCTTAATTGATATTCCCACCTGTTATCAGAGAACAATATTTAGTGTTGATCTGGTAAAAACATCTCTAAAATATTCATGAATATTCACTTAAAAGGTATTAAGGTTAGCTAAGGTATGGAAACAGTCGTGAATTTATACATATCTGTATAAATATATACGTAAAGGCATATATGTATTCTCTCTCTCTCTCTCTCTCTCTCTCTCCCTCTCTCTCTCTCTGTTGGCTTGCTGTGAGCGATCAGACAAGTCTCCCACCATCACGGATCCGCAATGGCCAGCGTGGTGTGATGAAATGGCCAAACCCCAGACATGAATAAGGACATGTCTGAGACTGCAGTCCTGCAGTGGACTAGAAACAACTGCATTTGTTGTTGTTGTATATCTATCTATCTATCTATCTATCTATATATATATATATATATATATATATACATATATATATATATATATATATACATATATATATATATATATATATATATACGTAAGCTTTAATGGGATTAAAAGATAACAAGCAAACAGCAAATGTCAAATTGATATCGCCATTTTCTGCTCATAATAAATTCAAGCCTTTGACTTGAAATGGTACATTGTATTAAGCCCATCGGTGCTTCCCTCCCTTCCTACGAGGCATTACTTAATCTCCATGTGAGAATCGTGTTTAAGGCTAATCCAAGCTACGTTTAAATAAGTAATATTTTATTCATTTCCGTCCGATCGATCCCTAATTGCTACAAGATTTGGTGCCATAGCCTCTATACCATGGTCTTTCACTATCTTGGGGTAGAGTTCTCTTGCTTTTGGGTGCACTCGGGCACACTATTCAATCTTATTTCTCTTCCTCTTGTTTTTTTTTTTAAGTTTTTATAGTTCATATATGAAATATTTAGTTTAATGTTGTTACTATTCTTAGAATGTTTTATATTGTTAATTACTTATCTTGTAGTTTCCTTATTTCTTTTTCTTACTGGGCTATTTTCCCTGTTGGAGCCCTCGGGCTTATAGCATTCTCTTTTCCAACCAGGGTTGTAGCTTAGCAAGTAATGATAATAAAACTAATAATTCACGATTCAGTAGACGAATCTAAAACTTGTGGATTATTTTTCAATTAATCATGTGGTTATTACCTAGTAATAACAGCAAAAGGGTAATGGCTGCTAAAGACCTAATTGGTATATAGAAATTGTGTAAGGCTTCATCTCTTTGTGCTAATTATCTTATATTCATTTTATTATTCTATCAAATTATGTTAACGTATGATGACACCATTTTTCTTTCAAGGGTAACACTTGTTTTTATTCGCCTATTCAATTGTTTGATGATCTCTCTCTCTCTCTCTCCTCTCTCTCTCTCTCTCTCTCTCTCTCTCTCTATGCATACACACACACACACACACACATATATATATATATATATATATATATATATCCCTTTCTGAGTGGGGATGCCCTGACGTGGTGAAAGGGTTCGTGTATCGCCATGATTAGCAAAGCTGTGTACTAGTCAGGGCCATTCATACTAGGTTAGTTTGCTGTGAGTGCTTAGACAAAAGTCTCCCTCCATCACCAATTCCCACTGACCAGCATGGTGATGAAATAGCCAAACCTCAGACGGGAATAAAAGACATGTCTGAGGCCTTTGTCTTGCAGTGGACCAGAAATTTCGATGTAACATTTACCAAATTAAATAAAAACGCCTTCAAGTCGGTAGAAAAATTGAAAATTTCAAGTAGGCTACTTGTAATGATAAAGGGTCACGTAAAGGGTCAAATATTCTCCCAAATGTTTCTGACGATCGTAAGCGGTTTAAGAGACCCTTTGAGGAAGCATAAAAGTATCATAAAATCCTTAAGCTTCTTATAGCTTAGCCTCAGCTGCCCTGCGCCGGACAATGATGGCAATCTTCCTTAGTATATAGAATATCAATGAACTGGATCCTCTTATGGAAGAGTAAGGTCCACTCATCCAGTAATACGTAATTCGTGTTATGAAAAGGCTGTGAAAAAGGACAATTGATAACTGGAAAAGTACATAATTCGTATTATAAAAAGGCTGTTAAAATGACAATTGAAATCTGAAAAAGTACATAATTCGTGTTATGAAAAGGTTTTGAAAATGAAAATTGAAAACTTTCAGAGTATATAATTCGTGTTATGAAAAGGCTGTGAAAATGACATTTGAAAACTGGAAAAGTACATAATTCGTGTTATGAAAAGGCTGTAAAAATGACAATTGATAACCGGAAAAGTACATAATTCGCGTTATGAAAAGACTGTGAAAACGACACTTGAAAAACTGGAAAAGATTGACTGCACATAATGATTATGATGCACTTTGATGATGGAGTCACTTTTTTTATGATATTTCATAGAAACTTGCGAATAATCTGCATAATTTATTTGATAAATCGATAATTTTCTAATTCATAGTTTTCAACTCTTTTATTTTTTATTTTTGGGGGACTGAAAAAGACTGACTGCTTATCATGCTTAATGTTACAGTTTATTTTTTTATGATAATCTCTAGAAACACGAAAGTAATTTGTATAATTTGTTTCACTACAATGATAATTCATAGTTTTAAACGCTTCTATGTTCTGTATAATGGCAAATACAAACACAATAGAGAGAGAGAGAGAGAGAGAGAGAGAGAGAGAGAGAGAGAGAGAGAGAGAGTTACAAGGATTTTGGATATCTCAATGACATTTTAATCAATCCGCGGAGAATCCATACACATACAGGGAGAGAGAGAGAGAGAGAGAGAGAGAGAGAGAGAGAGAGAGAGAGAGAAATGTAAGGTTAAATCGTATAATTGTACATTGCCTTTGTTAATGAATCCCCGGTTTGGTGATCCGTACATACAATCAACGTTCAATCAGCCTTGGATATAACAGACATTTCTCTTACTCCGAAAACAAGCCCCATTCTGTGGTGGGGAACAGAGGCTAATGCTATAATCACCAGGTAGAATATCGTCGTCTTAGTGTCTCAAATTTAAAAATTTTGAATACGTTGATGAATTGAGGTTTTATATAGGTTTATAGTCTGTTCCAAATTCACTATTATTATTATTATTATTATTATTATTATTATTATTATTATTATTATTATTATTATTATTATTATTATTATTATTATTGTTGTTGTTAACTAAGCTGCAACCCTTATTGCAAAAGCAAGACGCTAAAGGCTCCAAGAAGGAAAAATAGCCCCAATGAGGAAAAGACTACAGGAGAAGTAATGAACAATTGAAATAAAATATCTAAAAAACAGTAACAACATGAAAAACTGGTCTTTGATATATAAAACATCAAAATAGATCTTTAATATATAAACTATAAATACCTCAAAAAGTCAACAAGAAGAGATAAAAGGTAGAATAGAGTGTTTGAGTGTACCCTCGAGCAAAAGAAATCTACTAGAGTAATAATTTTCTTTCGATGGAAATTAGTGAGATTTTAGGGGTATGGTATAATTTCAAGTTAAAAAGTTTTTTCTTTACTCTTTAATTTTTGGAGGAGTAAATTGTATCTGCCTATTCAATAGTTTGATGCTTTCTCTCTCTCTCTCTCTCTCTCTCTCTCTCTCTCTCTCTCTCTCTCTCTATATATATATATACATATACTTACATACATGCATTCATCTATATACATACATACATACATACATACATATATACATATATACATGCATATATATATATATATATATATATCCTTTTCTGAGTGGGGATGCCTGCACGTGGTGAAATGGTTTGTGGATTGCCTTGATTATTAAAGCTGTTCACTCGTCAGGACCATCCATTGATATATATATATATATATATATATGTATATGTATATATATATATATATATATAAGTCTTATATTATAATACCTTAATGTCTGGATTCTCTTACCGACCTCAGGATCAGAGTCCCAATGCTAAACCACTCATTTTTCTTCGTCGTTAAATGGTATCGTCACTGTCTTGGGACTCTGATCCTGAGGTCGGTTAGAGAATCCAGACATTAAGGTATTATAATACGAGGTTTCAAGGACCGACTTCACCTTCGAGACAAGTTGAGAAAAAGTATTGGTATAGAAAGGTGTGAAGCTGCAGAGGAAAAAGATGAAATTTTTCTTCTTTTTTTATAATTTGCGAAGCATCTTCATTGTATATTTCCGATCATTATTTACGTTTAGATTTAACGGGAATAGTTTGGTCTTCAATCTAGTTTTTAGCCTTTGAGGGAAAGATCGGTGACGTGTCTCCAAGATCCAGGTGTTTCTATTGCAGGATGTCTTCAAGATGATAATCCTTTTCTTTTCTTTTTTGGGGTTTGAATTTTTTTGCTTTATGCATCTCGTGCCAAATGGCTTCCCTGGTCCCTGAATTCGGCCGTATGGCCCAAATACTATAAATCAAGCTATGAATCTAAGCATAACAACCAATTATATGTAACTGCAAAAACAGGAGCCAATCGGTATAGATCCAGAAGCGGTCTGTAATCGGAATGATCAGATTCTCAGAGTCTCCGGCATTTGAAAGGAACTGAAGACTTCGTTCTCTGCCTGAATGGAGAACATCACCTTTAAGACATCGTTATAAAATTATTTTAATGCTCATATAATTTTATATTTTTAACACATTAAGAAAATTATGTTATTATTAAAATAAAAAGTAATATTTGTTTCCAAAAATTATTATCAGAAATAAAATGAATGCTATATTTTACTCAAATTTACATAATACTTTCCTATAGGCTTTTCTCGAATATCAATTCTATTTAAGTCTGCATTTTCCGTCTTTGTCTTCATGGTCTCTGCTGCCCGGTAAGTATTACTTTTGAATCTCTTCTCTCCTCCTATCTTTCTTGCTCATTGGCAGACAGGTCACCTCTCCAGGGTTTCCCTGGAGTTCTCGGGGGCCGTGGCTTGGGTGGGACGCCCTCCTCGAGGGTCTCCTGACGGAGCCATGGTCGCAAAGGCGCCACGGACGTGGCATAAAGTCCCTCTTCGGGGATCGACTCGGAGGGGCCCGGGGACCACCTTTCCGTCGGCCAAGAGGACCTCTTGCTGGGTCTTCTCGAAGTGGGGGGCTCTCCTCTGGGCTTTGCTTGGAGTCGAGAAGCCTACCTTCGAGGTTTCCCGGAGAACAGGAGGTCTTCCTTCCTCTCTTTCTCTCACTCTGAATCCTCTTCTTCTTCTTCTACTAAGGGCTTTGCGGAGACCAAGTAGTTTTTTTGGCTAGTCATCATATCATCATCATAAAATTAATCATCTTCATCATCATCATAATTGATAATCATCTTCATCATCATCATAATAATAATCATCTTCATCATCATAGTAATAATCATCTTCTTCATCATCGTAATGATAATCATCTTCATCATCATCATCCTAATAATAATCATCTTCATCATCATCATAATATTAATCATCTTCATCATCATTATAGTAATAATCATCCTCATCATCATCATCATAATAATAATCATCTTCATCATCATCATCATAATAATAATCATCTTCATCATCATCATAATAATAATAATAATCATCATCATTATCATCATCATCATCATAATAATAATCATCTTCATCATCATTATAGTAATAATCATCTTCATCTTCATCATCATCATCATTATAATAATCATCTTCATTATCATCATCATAGTAATAAATCATCTTCATCTTCATCATCATCATCATCATATTAATAATCCTCTTCATCATCATCATAATAAAAATAATCATCAAGATTATCATCATCATCATCATCATCATTATCATCATCATCATAATAATAATAATCATCTTCATCATAATAATCATCTTCATCATCATCATCATAATAATAATCATCTTCATCATCATCATTATCATCATAATAATAATCATCTTCATCATAATAATATTCATCACAATAATCGTTATTGTCATCATTATCATAATCATCATCATCGTAATGATCATTATCATAATAATCATGATCACCATCATCATTATAATAATATTAATCATGATCATCATAATCATTAATTTATCATCATCATGAACATATTAATCATCATCATCCTCATAAT
The DNA here is from genome assembly GCF_036898095.1 of Palaemon carinicauda. Taxonomy (NCBI): domain Eukaryota; kingdom Metazoa; phylum Arthropoda; class Malacostraca; order Decapoda; family Palaemonidae; genus Palaemon; species Palaemon carinicauda. Next base: position 185,617,011 of record NC_090729.1, on the reverse strand, counting down.
AAAAATAATAATCATCATTATTATCAACCTAACAATCATTGTCATCATAATCATCATCATCCTCATAATAATAATAATAATAATAATAATAATAATAATCATCATTACAACATAATAATCATCATCATCATCACCACCATCATAATAAGAATAATAATGATAATAAGTAAGAAGAGGAAAGAGCAGGGCGAAGAAAGAGAAGAAAGTTATGAATTAAAATTTGTACTTTGATTATTTTGACTTAAGTTCAAAAAGCTACGCTATATTGTTTATTATTTTTGTTAATGTTCCCTCTCAGCATGTGACAACATCGAGTAATGAACACAGTTCTTTGTTGTCACCTTAAATGTTCTTGTTTTCCCCAACTCCTATAGTCTTCCGTCTTTTAAAGGGCGGCTTTATCACTTCCATCATTATTAAACTCGGCTCTGAGCGCTCCACTTCACCCTGCTCTTTCCTCTTCTTACTTATCATCATTATTACTCTTATTATGATGGTGATGATGATGATTATTATGTTGTAATGATGATGATGATGATGATTATTATTTATTATTATTATTATTATTATTATTTATTATTATTATTATTATTATTATTATGTTAATAATGATGATGATGATGATGCTGATGATTATTGTTATTATTAATATGAGGAGATGATGATAAATTATTATGTTGATAATAATGATGGTTATTATTACTTTTATTATGAGGATGATGATGATTAATATGTTCATGATGATAGAAATAATGATTATGATGATCATGATTAATATTATTATGATGATGATGGTGATCATCATGAATTATGATAATGATCATTACGATGATGATGATTATGATAATGATGACAATAACGATTATTATGATGATTATTATCATTATGATGATGATGATGATTATGATGATGAAGATGATTATTATGATGATGATGAAGATTATCATTATGATGATGATGATTATCATTATTATGATGATGATGAAGATGATTATTATTCTGATGATGATGATGAATATGAAGATGATTATTTCTATGATGATGATGATGAAGGGGATTATTATTATGATGAAGATTATTATTATGATGAAGATTATTATTATGATGATGATGATTATCATAGATGATGAAGAAGATGATTATTACTATGATGATGAAGATGATTATTATTATTATGATGATGATGAAGATGATTATCATTATGATGATGATGAAGATGATTAATTTTATGATGATGATTATGATGACTAGCCAAAAAAACTACTTGGTCTCCGCAAAGCCCTTTAGTAGAAGAAGAAGAAGAGGATTCAGAGTGAGAGAGAAAGAGAGGAAGGAAGACCTCCTGTTCTCCGGGAAACCTCGAAGGTAGGCTTCTCGACTCCAAGCAAAGCCCAGAGGAGAGCCCCCACTTCGAGAAGACCCAGCAAGAGGTCCTCTTGGCCGACGGAAAGGTGGTCCCCGGGCCCCTCCGAGTCGATCCCCGAAGAGGGACTTTATGCCACGTCCGTGGCGCCTTTGCGACCATGGCTCCGTCAGGAGACCCTCGAGGAGGGCGTCCCACCCAAGCCACGGCCCCCGGGCAACTCCAGGGAAACCCTGGAGAGGTGACCTGTCTGCCAATGAGCAAGAGATAGGGAGGAGAGAAGAGATTCAAAAGTAATACTTACCGGGCAGCAGAGACCATGAAGACAAAGACGGAAAATGCAGACTTAACTAGAATTGATATTCGAGAAAAGCCTATAGGAAAGTATTATGTAAATTTGAGTAAAATATAGCATTCATTTTATTTCTGATAATAATTTTTGGAAACAAATATTACTTTTTATTTTAATAATAACATAATTTTCTTAATGTGTTAAAAAATATAAAATTATATGAGCATTAAAATAATTTTATAACGATGTTTTAAAGGTGATGTTCTCCATTCAGGCAGAGAACGAAGTCTTCAGTTCCTTTCAAATGCCGGAGACTCTGAGAATCTGATCATTCCGATTACAGACCGCTTCTGGATCTATACCGATTGGCTCCTGTTTTTGCAGTTACATATAATTGGTTGTTATGCTTAGATTCATAGCTTGATTTATAGTATTTGGGCCATACGGCCGAATTCAGGGACCAGGGAAGCCATTTGGCACGAGATGCATAAAGCAAAAAAATTCAAACCCCAAAAATAGAAAAGAAAAGGATTATCATCTTGAAGACATCCTGCAATAGAAACACCTGGATCTTGGAGACACGTCACCGATCTTTTCCTCAAAGGCCAAAACTAGATTAAAGACCAAACTATTCCCGTTAAATCTAAACGTTAATAATGATCGGAAATATACAATGAGGATGCTTCGCGAATTATAAAAAAGAAGAAAATTTTCATCTTTTTCCTCTGCAGCTTCACTGCTTTCTATACCGTTTACTTTTTCTCAACTTGTCCCGAAGGTGAACTCGGTCCTTGACACCTCCTATTTGAAAATGAATCATCAAAAATTTTATGTCAAATGTAAACGTAAATAATGATCAGCAATAAACAATGAAGATGCGTCACAAAATATTAAAATAGAACAAACTTCATCTTTCTCAGCTTCTCTCCTTTCTATATTGAGTCACTTTTTCTGATCAGCAGAACTTTTTCTCAAATTGTCTCGAGGTGAACTCGGTCCTTGACAACTCTTGTCTTTCAAAATAAATCTTATTTTTTTTTTTTTTTAATTTCAAAGATTTTTAACGTTTTCAATTATCAATATTTACAATTTAGTTTCTCAATATCCTAATATTTCTTCCTCAAAACTTTCATCGAAGTAGCTTTGATATTAAAGTGAATTTCCATCATCCAACAAATTTAGTCTTGTTGAAGTCACGTGAAAAGTGATTAGAAACACATGTTAACAACAAAGAATGAATGGAGATACGTAAATTTACTTTACCGTTAAAATGAACGTGTGTAAATATATATATGTATATATGTATATATAAATAGTACATTACATAAATATAACATATATATGTATATAAATAGTATATATATATAATGTGTGTGTGATATATATATATAATATATATATATAAATATATATATATATATATATAGATATGTATGTATATATACTATTATATATACGTATATATGCACACATATATACGTGTATATATATATATATATATAAAAATATATATATATATATATTATATATATATTATATATATATATATATATATATATCTATATATATATAATATATTATATATATTATATATATACATATATATAATATATATATATTTATACACATATATATATATATATATATATATACATATATATACATATATATATATAATATAGTATATATGGCTTCTAAGACAAGTACCCGACTGACAAGTGCCCGACGGATATCTTCCCGACAGACATCTGTTCGAGACACATCTGCCCGAATGAACAGTGCCCGATTAGGACATTTGCCCGATTATTTGTTTTGCTTTTATAAGGATTTAGTATGCATTTCCTTTAATATTTTTTTATGGTAAATATTAACAAGATATAATAAGAGATTTTTACTGTTAGGCTGCTCAGGAAGATCACAGAGCAATATTTGCTCAAGTGTTTTACTGACAGTCTTAACTGGCGAGAAAGTCTCTCTCTCTCTCTCTCTCTCTCTCTCTCTCTCTCTCTCTCTCTGCTTTAGATTTAGAATACATATGGTATAATCTTTTTATTTATTTTTCAATAGCTTCTCCGTAATTATTGGCAAAAGCTTCTATCAACGTCACTCTTTCTCTCTTCCTTTTCCTTTCTTACTATTTTGTATAGCATTATTTTTTTTACTGACAGTAGGTAAATTATGTATAAAACTGAAGATTAGACATCTGGAAAGTATTATAAATTAAATTTTCCTTCAGTTTGAAGAGATTTATAACTGGGTTCCTTCTAACACTAATTGACTATTGGCTATTTGTCAAGTATTATACCAAACGAATGGAGTAGTTACACTATCATTTTCCAGTCCGTGGTGAGCCAAATGGTGGCTGTCATTCACCCGATCCATAAAACCTCTACATTAACGTGGTAAAATAAGACAGAAGTAAAAAGAACATGATTTATTTTTTGTATTTGTTGATACACAAGTATGTATTGATAAAAGAGGCAATAGATCTAAATAAAAAAACAAACTGAAATTTTAAATTGTGACCTATTGCTCTGAAAAAAATCTAATGCTTCTCGATTTTCATAATCTTCCACAATATTTGCTATCCTTTTGGTTGTGTCTTGCGTGTTTTTTTTTTCTTTTTGAGGGAGGCTCTTGTCTGCCAGTATTTGGTTGATGATTGCATCGTTAAGAGCTTGTTCAATCTTCAGTACCTGAAGAAAATCTGCCTCCAAGTTTTACGGTACAGTTATATAGCAATGAGTAGTTTAAAGTAACTGTCCCTCTCTCTTTCAACTAAAAGAGCGGTTGTATATATGTAAATATTCGCGCCATTGTCCCTAATTGGGCAGTCTTCCTAATCGGGCAGTCTTTCTAATCGGGCATTTGTCCTAATCGGGCATTTGTCTTAATCGGCATTTGTCCATCGGGTACTGTTCATTCGGGCAGATGTCCGTCGGGAAGTTGTCTGTCGGGCATGTGGCCGTCGGGCACTTGTCCTGATACCAGGGAAAATAACTTTATTTTTGCCGAAGAAATTCAGGATAAAATATCACAGTAAGCGATGTAAAAAAAAAAAATTGAAATGAATAATGTCACGTCCTTTCTTTACCTCTTTTTTTTATGTTACTGTTATTAGAATATTTTATTTTTCCTTGTTTCCTTTCCTCACTGGGCTATTATCGTTGTTGCGGGGGCCCCTGGTCTTATAGCCTCTCGCTTTTCCCACTAGGGTTGTAGCTTGGTAAGTAACAATAATAATAATAATAATAATAATATAATAATAATAATAGAGTCTATGTACATGTAATCCGGCATTTCATCGCTCGTTTATTTTTGATGGTGGACAGGTTAACATTGCACAAAGGCCATTTACCCTCTCTGAGAATCATCTCCGACGGGGATTTTACCCCTGGAGGAGAAATAAGACTTAGTGCGTCTTAGAGATCTTTTGTTGGGAGGTCATCATTGAAGATCTTGGAAACAAAAGGGGGATATGAAAAGAAAGAAGGACTAAAGATGGTCAGAGGAGGAGAGTAATTAGCAAAGAAGGTCCCGGGATTGTTTCCACGAAAGAAAGATGGAAATGGCTGACCGGGATTAGTTCTCCAATGGTCGTATTGACGTAATGTATCAATGTCTCTTTTACTTCGATGTATTGATTGGCGCATACGGATTCTCCTGCTTCTATTTATAATTACTTTTAATGGTTACTTTAGGGAATGTTATTACAATCAAAATACATTGAATATTAATTTGAAAATAATAGTATTTAGTTTGGTAGGGAAAACCAATTTCTTAGGAATTTCCTACGAAGTTCATATCTCATTCTCCTTCTGCTTCTGCTTTTACTTATAATTACTTATTATGATTACTTTATGGACAGATATTACGATCAATACACACGGTATAGTGATTTGAAAATAATGGTATTGAGATTGGTAGGGAAAAATATATTCTTAGAAATTTCGTACGAAATTCATATCTCATTCTGCTTCTGCTTTTTACTTGTAATTAATTTTAATTATTACTTAAGGTAAGTTATTACGATAAATAAACGCGCTATAGTGAATTGAAAATAATGGCATTTAGTTTGGTAGGGAAAATATTTTCTCAGAAATTGCGTAGAAAGTCGGTATCTCATTATGCTTCTGCTTTTACTTATAATGACGTACAATGGTTACTTTGCGGAAAGCTATTACGATCAATATACACGATGCAGTGATTTGAAAATAATCGTATTTAGTTTTGCCGGAGAAACTAATTTCACAGAAATTTTGTAGAAAGTCGGTATCTCACTCTTATAATTACTTACAATGCCTACATAAGGGAAGGTTATTACGATCAATAAACACGATACAATGATTTTAAGATAACTATAAGTTTGGTAGAAAAAAAACAATTGAAACTGCGTAGAATGTTCGTATATTTACAATTCCAATATATTGAGTTATATTACTTTATGATAGTAAACCATTTCTTATTATAGGCACGGGTTTGTAGGACGAATAATTCTGTCATTTCATTCATATTTTATGAATGGGCATGTAATCGATATATGCAACTGCTGTTGAGTAATTAATCAACCATTCATACTTATATAATCTACTAAGAGAGAGAGAGAGAGAGAGAGAGAGAGAGAGAGAGAGAGAGAGAGAGAGAGAGAGTAATTATAGAATACTGTACATCGAAGAGAACTTTCTGAAATATGCTTGATGAACAAAACGTGGTGTTTTTCTTTATATTCAAATCAATGCCAAGTTTTCTGCTTTAAAAAATCTCATAAATTTAAAGCAAAGTCTTCGAAGGACAAAGAGGTTTATAATATTATCTGGCTCTGTGTTGAATTTTAATGATGCAATTATTATTTTCTAAATAATGATTGAGGTTATATATTTTATTCTCTCGTGTTTTTTTTATTCATTCAACTTTAGAAGATATACTGAGTTGTAATTTTCCAATTATTAGAAAGATCGTATTTGTGATGTGTTAGTAACATAATTCATATATACATTTGTAAATTCTCAATTGAACTTATAGATTTTAAATTGCCAATTGAATTTTTTAATACTTCTTGAAATATTTATTTGAAAGTTGATTAATATTCTGCCCTCGCATCTGTAACAAGGAAATCTGTTCGGAATTCTTTTTGTATGTCTGTTTATATATCAGTATATTCCTAAAGATATTTATATTGATAAGTGTATTATTACTAATGTACCCGAGCCGTCAAAATTGACGTCTAAGTATTTAGATAGATATACATGCACACCAACACACTGATTCAACCCTTTCCACCCCTACCCCTTTCCTAACTACAACGTGGCAGTTTCGGCAGTTTGTGGGAGAGTGCTGTTTCCAAGTGAACCTCTCGGGGTAACTCGTCTCACCAGGGTATGATAACCTCCTCTCCCTCCCAGTCGAAGGACCGAATAGTCATACGTCTGACAATCCTTTTGAGCGTGACAGGAAAGGATTAGCTTTATAATATATATAGTTAGAGACCTTACTCTTTTTATGATCATCATCATCATCTCCTCACACGTCTATTGACGCAAAGGGTCTCACATAGGGGAGATTAATAATGATAATGAATTTAATAATGATATACATCAGTAACAAGACAATTGTAATGATACTAATTATAATACTAGAATGTTTTCAATTTTTGCCTTAGCATACTTCAAAGATGGATTATAATCATAATGATGATATCAATAACAATGACAATCATAATTAGAAAAGCACTCTAGGAGTGCAGACCTCCGCCACGGCAGCTTTGCCTTTCCCAGAATGACTTTCACGTCTCATTATAACAGTTAATCCCAGAAAGTCTCACTATTGGATCAAAATGGTGGCCAGGAAATTGTTCACAAACAATCAGAATAGACAAACACACAAACAGGGAGACACAAACAGGGACGAAAACATAACCACCTTCCAGCTTCGTTGGAGGAGGTAATAATTGCCTGAAAAATGTACAATTGGAGCCTCATCCTTTCACGGGGGCAATAAGATATGAATTAATGAGATACTCCCGCAGTTAGAAGCAGGACCCCCGAACCTCCGCCATTATGTTCCTATCACACTAATAATTTAATTTTAAATCTATTTTTCTTGTCATATAACTCCGTTGCGACGTTGTCCATCTTCTTTTATTATTTCATTATGACAGAACTAATTAGTTTTCTAAGCCCTGGACGGAAAGATGATTGATAATGATTCACTCCTCGAGGAGGAAGATTCATCTGAATTAAGGGTATTTATGAGACAGGATCTCTTAGGTAAGAGCCTTCCTCTTGCATTCATTTTCTTATCATTAACGTATTCTGATATCTGTTGAGTAATGGCCTTCTCCAGGTATCTCATTGTAATTTCATGCTTCCTATTATTCAAGTAAAATATTTTTTTTGTGTTTAGGGGGTCTAATTTTAGTGGCATTTCCAGCATTGTATCCACGTTGATTATGTAATTCATTTTTTTGTAACCATGGTTTTTTTGTGTATTTAGCGGGGGGTGGGGGGGCGTCATTAATTAGTAGCATTCCCATCCTTGTGTCTACATTAAATATAGAAAAAATTTTCGCGTAAAAAAGGTTTTTTGTGTGTGTTGAGGAATCTCATAACTCTAGTTTTAAACAAATATTCCTTGGGTATCTATTAAAATTATGGCTGTTAAAAATTCTGAAAAATGCTAGCATAATTTTTAAAAGTAAAACTAGCCTAATCTTTATATTTAGAGCTAGAAGTACACTCCAAAATCAAACCATTGCTCTCAATTCTTGGGTAGTACCATAGCCTGTGTACCGTGGTCTTCCACTGTCTTGGGGTAATATTCTTTTGCTTAAGGGTGCACTCATGCACACTAGTTTTAGAATGTTTTATTTTTATTGTTCAACACTTCTCCTGTAGTTTATTCATTTCCTTATTTCCTTTCCTCACTGGGCTATTTTTCCCTCTTGGAGCCCTTGGGCTTATAGCATCGTGCTTTTCCAAATAGGCTTGTAACTTCGATACTACTACTACTACTACTACTACTACTACTACTACTACTACTACTACTAATAATAATAATAATATAAAATTTATATTTGTGTATCTGCATTATTCACGCGTAGAAACCCGGCAGAAATATTCTCCCCGGTCGCCTTTTAAAAGGAACCGAAATGTATCACCGGGTCCAAGTTTTAATTCCATTCCAGCACGCACCAGAGCGAGCGAAATTAGAATTTGCCACAAGATTAGAAAGTGGACAAAAAATAAGCATTTCATCATACGGAGTAAATGGAAAGCTATTTTGAGGCCCTGGTGGTCTTTGAAATTTGCTTGTTATTCACAGTGATGAGTGAGTAGTTATTTTTTCTTGCTTTTTACCTAACGGGATCATCTGTGTTATTAAGTTGATGTGCCAAATTTGTGCAATGTGTAAGTTTTAAAACGAGTTGCTCCCGTTGCAAATAAACTGTTAGTAAGGAGAGAGAGAGAGAGAGAGAGAGATGAGAGAGAGAGAGAGAGACCGATTAACTTTAAGCATTTAGAGAATTCTTATGATCTTGTCTGACCGAGTTACTGTTGAGAGAGAGAGAGAGAGGAGAGAGAGAGAGAGAGAGAGAGAGAGTTACACGGATTTCGGATGTCTCAAAGACGTTTTAGTCCATCCGCGGAGACTCCATTTGCTCTTGGGTAGAGCGATTAACTTTAAGCATTTAGAGAGTTTCTTATAATCTTGTTTAACTTATTCTTGAACTCGTTTACCGTGCTACTGTTTACTGCATCCGCTGGAAGTCTATTCCAAGTATTATGCTATTTTGTATGTAAAGAAATGGCCATATTGAGTGGTGTTGTATCTTTTCAATTCCATTTTGTATTCGTTACCTCTGGACTGATTTGTGATGAGCGTGAATAGATTGTTGTAACCTACATTTGTTATTTCTTTAAGAATTTTGAATGCCTCTATTAACTGTCATCTTAGTCTTTGAGTTTGTAGAGCAAATAACTTCAAACGTTCCACCCTCCGTCTATATCTAAATAGCCTAAGTGTTAGAACTAGTTTGGTGGTCCTAGCTTGTACTGCTTCGAGTTTATCTATATCCTTGTGAATACTTGGAGCCCAGAATTAGATTCCGTATTACAGATGGGGTCTTACTTGTGATGTGTACAGCTGTAGTACAGTGTCTTTGTTTCTGTATTTGAATTGTCCCTCTATGTAACTTATTAGATTTTGTGTTTTCTTTTCAAGGAGAGAGAGAGAGAGAGAGAGAGAGAGAGAGGAGAGAGAGAGAGAGAGAGAGTATCCATCTATGTGACATGTTTTATCATGAATCGAATTTCCATATATTCAGGCGATTTCCATTTGAAGAGGCAACATCTACCTACGGTGTAAGTTTATGCTTCTACTGTAGTATGATCGTCGGTAAAGTCTGATTATATACTGTATATTTTATATTATGTTAATAATTATGTTGATTATCTTACAATATAGTTTTTATTGTGTCAATAATGTTAGTTATACTTACGGAAGTATACTAAATTCTATACATTAGATGAAATAATTTCGTGTTCAAAATATCTACTACTACTACTACTACTACTACTACTACTACTACTACTACTACTACTACTACTACTACTAAAACGGAAAACAAAATGCAATCCCTATTTCATGTACTCCCCAATACTTCATAACATCTATCGGATTATTAAATATAATCAGACATATCAGAATCCGTTTGATATTCAACGATTTATTGAAATTTACCCTTCAAAGACTTTGCCAGGAATAAATATTGCTATTTTTTATAATGCAAAATCATATCTCTCGTAATGGTTTCCTTTATCTCTCTCTCTCTCTCTCTCTCTCTCTCTCTCTCTCTCTCTCTCTCTCATCTTCTTAAACTTAATCACCCAAAGTTTCTTATCTTAGGAAAGAAAAGAACTGATTGGACGCTTACACCATCTCATCTCTGAGGAGGAGAAGAGAGAGAGAGAGAGTAGAGAGAGAGAGAGAGAGAGAGAATTAGCCAGCCAGACGATGTAGTAAGTGGAAATCTATACGTTCTTTCGTATTCCCTACACTTTTATTTGCTCATATAAAATGAAGTATGTTTTTTTTTCATAAAAGACTTCATTTAATTACCCAACAATGGTCAAATTTACTTATCGTGATAGGGGCCGGCAAGAATTAAAGTCATGTATAAATATATATTGTCTGAAGGAGAGATTTTATCCACGATCATAAATGTGACGTGAAGTGACTACTTGAAAATAATGATTATTTCATAATTATAATGTCCTTTTTTAAATTTGAAATCACAACCTTTTTGAAGTTTTCAAATAACGATAGAAACTTTTTATTGTGAAATTCTAACCTCTGCATTAGATCGGGGTTTTTTATCATCGACTAAAAACTGGTAGGCACCGATGCCAATATCTTTCTGCTATGCTCCAAATATGCCAGAATATGCCAGTATTTTCACGGGGACGTGAAATTGCCTCGATGAGAGAGAGAGAGAGAGAGAAGAGAGAGAGAGAGAGAGAGATGGGTACGTTTTGTGGCACTTGCTGAACGTAAAATTAGCATAATCATGAGAGAGAGAGAGAGAGAGAGAGAGAGAGAGAGAGAGAGAGAGAGCGAGAGAGAGAGAGAGAGAGAGAGAGAGGTACGTTTTGTGGCACTTGCTAAACGTAAATTTAGCATGAACATAAGAGAGAGAGAGAGAGAGAGAGAGAGAGAGAATGGTTACGTTTTTTTTTGGTACTTGCTGAAGTTGAAATTAGCCCGCTCCTCTAAAATATGCACATTAACAGCTAGAGTTAACTATCTAAGTACTGATAAAGTAGCCAGTATAAATCTCTCCTCAGTTAGACTCGGACACCACCAAAGTACACATTTCAGGAGCCTTTTTAGGAGTCTTACTTTTGCGTAAACAGTTGCAACTTCGTTATGGTAAATTGCAATTACTTTAGTGCGCTTTTGCATCAACAGAGGACGCTCGCTTTCCATTAGAGCATTAAGTAAGATTGGATAGAGAGAGAGAGAGAGAGAGAGAGAGAGAGAGAGAGAGAGCGATTGGTAAAGCCTTTGTTTGGATGCTATGGATGTTTTGGATGTTGTGTATTTGTTTTCCTTTTCGGTGAGACTGGGAAAATCAAATATTCAGAGAAATTCTCTCTCTCTCTCTCTCTCTCTCTCTCTCCTCTCTCTCTCTCTCTCTAAGTTATTCAGGTTGATGAGATTACTTCATTAATATTTTTCTTGATTTAGGATAATCAATGAAATAGTTTTTGGGCAAAAACAGTCAAGAAAATGTGGGTATACACACATATATATATATACATATATATATATATATATATATATATATATATTAATTTCTCATTTACGAAAATGAATTTAGTATGCTAAAAAAA